>NW_024870769.1:10647500-10932500 GCF_019054845.1 Dipodomys spectabilis | reverse complement strand
CTCTTCTATGTGTCAATAAAGCCAGTCATCTCTCCTTGGCTCATTGGAACATGTATTTTATTTTATGGAATCAAGAAATGGCAGGTTCCATGATCATAAGTGAAATCAGTTAAGAGATTTCTGTCTAAATTGTTCTATTTTTATTTTACAGCGTCTAAAGAACTTGGCAATGTTTCTGCTTCTCACAGCAAATTTTACTGAATCAAAGACTTTAAAGAAGCTAGAGCAGTGGGGAAACACCTGCTTGAAGCCCTCCCCCCTTCCCGCCATGACTCAGCCCTGGAGGCCAGATCAGAATCCTCCTGGTCAGGTCAGGTGTCATGCTTAATCTAACCCCTTCCATCCAACTTCCAGTTCTTTTCCATTAATTAAAAGAAAATTGACAAAATGTCCACTAACTATCAAGCAGTAGCCTAAGCAGTAAGATATGTCTCTGTTGGGGGGTTGTGATCTAGAGAATTACTTACAGATCAACTCTACTTCATGAACTGGTCAGAAAAATCTCTTACAAGGAGGGCAGACATTCTCCCAGGCTGGTCACAGAGGATGATGGATTCTGCCAAATGAAGGAGGTGGGAAGAGCTGTCTCAGAGAGCCAAGTGCAATTGAACTTACGAGATGGTACTTGCTGAGAACCAAACAAGGAGGGAGAAGGAGCTTCTGGTTGTTTTCTGTGCAGGACTTCAAGGCTATTCGATGGAGTCCACATGAAGTAAAGGTTGTCATAGTGAAGGTTTTGTCATTGAGATTTGAGCTCAGTTCTATCCCATCACCTCAGTGGAAGATACACCAGAGTAGGAGATGAGGCTGCCCATTGACCAGGGAACCTAAGTGCTGCTTAATCAGAATGGTTTGGAAAGGGCTGTGAGGACAGAGGGACACAAAATAGTACTTCACACACACACACACACACATACACAACCCCGCACCATTCCAGGCTTCATCTGCTGAGCTGCATCATGGTGGAACTATAGGAAGACTATATTCAAACTTCAATTCCCCACTCAGAGGGAGGAAAACTCCACCGTGTGTGTGTGTGTGTGTGTGTGTGTGTGTGTGTGCACGTGTGTGTGTGTGTGTGAGTGTGTGATGCTTCTCAGCAGCTCAGTAAGTGAAAAAAATCAAGAATCAAAACTTTCTATTCTTCTGCAATTTGCTTTGTCTCCTTCATGAACTAGTGAATTGTTAGTAGTTCCTTAAAATCACTCACCATATGACTACTTAGGTCAACCTGACCTTGAGTTAAAATGGTTCCAAGTGGGTTTTTATCTTGCTGACAAACAATAGAACCTTTATTTAGTCTTTGGCTCTGGGAGCCATTAGCTGGGTGAACCTCTCCTGAGTCCCAATTTCAGGCATTAGTAATTACACTTCCCAATCAACATGAGATGTAGTCAGACTCCTGCAGCTGAAGGGCAGGCAGGGGAGTGGGGAATGCTGAGAAACTTGGAACACAACCCAGCAGAGCTCAGGCAAGGGAAGACCCTCTGATCGTCCCTGTTTGATCTGTGTTCCTGTCTTGGGGGTCTCCTGCCTCCATTCATTTTGCTTTGGAATACTGTCTGTCTACTTTTTCATTTTCAACATGAAAATTCATTCACAACAGGACATCATCTGAGGATGGGCTAGATATTCACAAAGACACAATTGAGGATGTGTTAAATCACTGAGAGTGAGTCTGATGTATCTTCTTGATTAGGAATCTAGTCCAATCAATATCTTTAACAGGAAGCCTTATAAGATACCCAAACATATTAGGGTTTGCCAATAGTCAGGGGAGGGTGCTATGTGTTATCAGATATCAAGGATCCACAAGGAGGAGAAGTAGCTAGCTAAGATCTCTGAGGACTTAAATTCCCAATGAAAATCTTGCCTGTGGTCCTAGCCTTCCATTTGTCTTCAAAGTGCCCCTACTGCTCTAGACAAGATGAGCATGGTTTGAGTAATAAAAGGTTATTGAACTATGGCTTTCAAAAGTTATAATTTGGGGGCAAAGTGCAGGCAGGTGACTAAACTGTGAAAACTTCTACACTAGTTTTTTACCTCCTACAGTTCTGATGTTGAGACACATGTAACACCATCCTTGGATGCTATGAGCATTATGAACTCAATTATTTTCTTCATCTTCAGCTTGTTACCAGACACCTAAGGGAAATGATACTTAGGCTGTGTGTGTGTGTGTGTGTGTGTGTGTGTGTGTGTGTGTGTGTATGTGTGTGTGTGTGTTTATGTGTTTATGTATGCCAGTACTGTGACTTGAACTCAGGGCCTCATGTTCCTGCATAGCTTTTTCATTCAAGGCTGGCCTCTACCATTTGAGCAACACCTTCATTTCTAGCTTTTTGCCGGTTAATTGGAGTTAAGTCTCTCGAATTTGTCTGTTCAAGCTGGCTTTAAACCAGGATCCTCAGATCTCAGCCTCCTGACTAGCGAGGATTACAGCCATGAGAAATGGTACCCAGCAGAGAGATGATACTTATAAGGGAGGTTGGGAAAAGGTCTGGGCCTGTCCTATAGCTTCGAGGTCACAAAGGGCCTTGATATGAACCCCTGGTGGAAGATGAATTAATTTTAACTTCAGAGATGTCCCTTATTTATACCATCTTCAATTTAGTCATGTAATGAAAACAGATGCCTGTCAAGCATCTCAGAGACAGTAAAAGTAATTATATGTTACATAATTTTCTGACCAGGTACCTTAGCTGAACAACATGAAATCACTTGTGAAACTAACTCATGATTTCTGTTTTCCAAAATGACTTTGTTAAATTTGTGAAAGTCTTTAGAACTCTCTCGGTCCGATGCTATCAACTACAGTGCAATGGATTCCGACATAAATAAAATATGACTGTGCAGACAGCTGTGTGGTCCTCTCCCCACCAAGATGGCTGGCTTTTCATCTGGCAACTGTGTGGTGCTATCTAGTTAGATGGACAAGATGCACCTGGCCATAGGGAGGCACCCCAGGGCGCTGTGGGTGCTGTAACTACTCAGCAGGACAGGCCTGGAATGGCTATCAAATGCCAGTGTGAATACATAAGAGTATGATTTCCACAAGCCAAGGAGAAAAAAAAATGAAACTATAAATCAAATACCCTGGGGCAAAACTATTAGAATGACTATGCCCTCCACACGTGGGGGTGGTCAGCCATTGGGATAATAAATGTATCCACCTGAAATCTCAAAGTAGGAGGGCTTCCTTCAGAGGCAATATATTCCGTTCTGCCTCCTGCCTTTCCAGATAGCATTCTATTAGAAATGTGCAAATAAACTTTTAGAAATTAGGCACTTAATGACTGCATTTCAAATTGAGATGTAGCTATGAGGTTCACATCCATTAGCTTCAATTCATCTTCAGAAATCTGAATTTAGAAACTCATTGCTGCAGCCTTCTCTGGCATGCAAATAATTCAAATTTACATCTTTTTCTCATAACTATAACTGTATGTGTTTTCTATCTATCACCAAGGACAAGACACAAGGACAGTGACTTCTACCACTGTCACTAGACCACAAGATCAGCTTTCCAGACAGCCACATGGTCTTTATTCGGTGTCTTGGAGTTCAGGAAGTAGGAGCTGAGGGTGAGGCTCTCTTGGAACCCCAGCACCATAGAGGAAATGCCCAAGAGTTTACAAAAGCACGTGTGCACCTCAGAACAGGAATTACACCCAGTTTTTGTGGCTTTTGCACATGGGCAAACCGAGTCTCTAAGAAGTTAGTGGCTTCTCCGAGGTTACCAGAAGCAAGCAGCAAATTAAAACAGGACAGTAACTAGATGAAACCTGTTCTTCCCTAAGGAAAACTCTTTTGCTTTTATAGGTCATGGAGTTTTAACTCAGGGCCTGGACACTGTCCCTGAGCACATCAGCTCAACGCTAGTACTTTACTACTTTGAGCCACAGTACCACTTCCCATTTTTGAGTGGCTAATTGGAGATAAGAGTCTCACCGGGACTTTTCTTTCCAGATTGGCTTCAAACCATGATCCTCAGATCTCAGCCTCCTGAGTAGCTAGGATTACAGGCATGAGCCACCAGCACCCAGCTAAGAAAGTCTTTTTTAAGAGTTGATCAAGACTAAATAACAAGGTGAGGATAAAAGAACTAAGATGTTAATAGAGATCTTTGTATCCCAAATTGAATTCCATGGCCTCTTCCCAAAGATAGGACTGGCTGTGCACAGAACTCCTGGGAGAACAGGTCTCAAGTTCAGTTTTGGGGGTGGATCCCCTGCACCCCCATAGTTTATCTAGCAGCAAAACCCAAGGATGCCTTATCCTCCACCACACAGAAACAGGAAGGAAAATAGCTCTGTCATTTTAACACTCTCATTAATGAGCTGTCCTATTTATTATTTTAGAAATGACTTATTAATTGGGCTTAATTTATCACCCTCTGGGTTATCTGCAGATGGAAGAAAGAGCTTTCCTCTGAGGTCAGAGGGTATCAGCCATTTAGAGGTTTTGCCAAGGGAAAAAAAAAAGCAGAGCATTTTGTCCTAATTACTGAAATAACTGTAATTCACAGAATAATCTGAAACAGCTGGTCATCTGTTTAGGAGACGATTTCACATCATTGCTCAAAAGCAGTGTGCCAGGTTCACTGCATTTGCTTATTGGTCAACTCAGACTTAGAACTAATAACATCAATGATAGATTGCCATGTACATAGGAGCCCTGGACTTGCTCAGACTTTGTGTGCTTCACACATCAAGTTTCCACAGACTTTTAATCATTAAGTAGCTAAATGAAGCAGTTGCCATTCAACAAAGCAGTTTATGGTTGCAGTGTATCCTGATCAATGTCACCCCTTTCAATGTTCTCATCCATCCCTTCCCTACCCACCCTTTCCTTCACTCTTCTTAATTCTGTAGGACATACATTGGATTCTTGGCTACATTCTCCCCTTCTTCTCTTCTTTGTCTAATCTTTTCCCCTCCCTCCACCCCACTTTTCTAGTATCTATTTCCTAATGTTCCATTTTGCTGAACTTTGATTTCGCCTTTCTAAGGAATTACACTATTTGGGCTCTCTATTGAATTTGCTGTATTTCAGTTAATACATGTGTGTATACTTGCATGCCACACAATGTATGTACTTACAAGTTTATAAGCCAAATCTAGCTTCCTCGTATAAGGGAATACATGGTTTCTAACTAGAAAAACAACAAAGCCACTTCAGGACCATGCACATGAAAATTTCTCTGTCTTCTTACAGCCTATCAGTAGCACTCAAACTCTATCAAGGAATAGCAAGGATTTCAATGTTCAGCCAAAGGGGATTACACATAGTCACAAATTATTCCTAGATTCTGCTGCTTCGGAAGCTCTCAGACACTTCTCCTGTTTGGATTTGAGTAAGACAACAACACCAGTAAACAGCTGACAATAGTAGCCAAACAAAGATGGCCACTGTTTGGACCCACGAGAATTTGCCTGGTAGTCTATCCTTTGTTCCTAAACTCAGTGGACGATGTTAGGAAACATTCAAGGAATACCTTCCAGCACTAAATGGGCCCGTGAGGAGAGCAGCGGAATTGCAATAGCAAATATGTCACCAGGATGAGTACTGTGCAGACAGAGACAACGCTTGTGTCACAAGAGCCCCTCCAGATGCTTCAAGGGAGTGAGGACACAGGAGGCAGAGCTTAGAGAAACAGAGAGTAGGGAAATAAAGGTGGCATTGGGTTGCTCATTGATGGCAATGCTTCCAGTGTGATCCTGGCGTTTTAAAAGCAGGACTAAAACATAGGATTACCTATTCATTTACCTTCTCCCTCAGGAATCCATCAACCCTTGCCTGGTCTCTCCCTGGGTACCAAAATATCCTTCATGAGCCAGCTGAACTCTGAGCAAAGGGGCCATTGTTGTTGTTGTTTGATTTAAGTATTTATCGTGCACTGGTACTATGTGAGCAAGTATAGTGATCAGCTCCATTTATAATTAGCCATATTTGATAACAAAGCTTATATTGCAGATTAAAGTAAATAAGAGAGACAGGCAGACAGACAGATAGATATGAAATGATATACTAGGTGAAAATAAAAGAATAGTGAAATTGTTAAAGAGGAAAAAGATGGAGGACCATTAAGAAAGAATAATATAGTCCTTGAGCAGAAAAGGCAGGGTTGCAAGAGCGCAGCCCTGAAGCACAAGCCCCAGTACAGACACACAAAATTAAATAAGTATTTAGGAGCTGCGAAGGTGGCTCAGTGGTAGAGCGCTTGCCTTGCATGCCTGAGGCCCTGGGTTCGATTCCTCAGCACCACATAAGAAAATAGCCAGAAGTGGCGCTGTGGCTCAAGTGGTAGAGTGCTAGCCTTGAGCTGAAGAGCTGAGGGACAGCGCCCAGGCCCAGAGTTCAGGCCCCAAGACCGGACGGACCCCCCCAAAAAATTAAGTAAGTATTTAAAAAGACAGAGTAGCATAGACAAAGGAAATTTGATCAAAGTACCTTATAAGGATGTGTGTAAATATCCCAATGAAACATGATTAAATGATACAAATGAACCAATCACAAAACATGGCAAATGCAAACTCATTAAAAGCAGATTCTTGCCTTAGACTTAGGTGATCTGTGAACTGCAGCCACTACCCAGCTATGGCACAGTGTGGTCCTTACAGGCTGCTGTGAACAGGGCGAGAAGAAGCTACATTTGGCACTCCTTGAAGTCTAAGCCTCAAAAGTAAGGAAGCAGCCAGATGTTGGGGACTCACGTCTGTAATCCTACCTATTCAGGAGGCTGAGATCTGATGATCACTGTTTGAAGCCAGCCAGAGCAGGACACTCCATGAGACTCATCTCCAAAAAAGCTGAAAGTAAAGCTGTGGCTCGAGTGGTAGAGCATGAGTCTTGAATAAACTTGAGCAAAAAAGCTCAGGGATAGTGCCTAGGCCTGAGTTCAAGCCCCAGGACTCACACACACACACACACACACACACATACACACACACACACACACACACACACACATACACACACACAGAGGGAGAGAGGGAGAGAGAGGAATGGAGAGAGAGAGAAATCGAGAGAGAGACAGAGACAGACAGAGAGAGAGACAGAGACACAACAAGAGAGAGCAAGCACACTGTGGAGCTTCCCCAAAGCAATGCAATTAAGACAGTACCAAAACAGAGCTGTCAGACTTAGTAAATGAGCACACCAGACATGTAAGACTGAATTTCAGGAAACAACAATTTTTTTAATGTAAGTATGGCCAGATATTCACGGAGCTAAGTCCAAATGCAGAGCCATGAGCAAAGCCTCAAGGTAGGCAGTAGGCATTCATTTACTCCAAGGAAACTGCTGGGAGACAGAAGAAACAGCATCCCTGGTTCCACCTGTGGAGCCCTGGCTCCCTTAGCTCTCAGTGTTGGTGGCATCTCCACCATGCCAGCACATCTGCCAAGACCAGCAGCCAAAGCGACGGTCCTCCGGGCCATCTGCCTTCAAAGGTGGACCTGCTTGTGCCAGCCCTGCCGCCCACTGGCTCATGTTTGTCGAGGGTCACAGGCACCAGCTTCCCAACGCATCATGGGACACATGCCAGACCTGCAAAAGTCCAGCACCCTAATTGGAGAGGATATGATCAAAGTACATCATGTGCATGTGTGAAGACATCACAATGAAAACCATTATTCTGTATAATTAATATACAGTTAGTGAAAATAGACAAATTGCCCGAGTCTTCTTTTCAGGTTCAAACCAAGGAGCTCTATTTCCACAGATGCACACACTCACACCATGTGCACACTCACTATCCTACACTTTGCATACTCACACACTCTTACAGTAATGCTATACACACATTGTCAAACACACTTCCGCACACTATACACACCCACATACTTGCACATACCTGATTATCTTGGTGGGACTATTATAGTATGGGTAGCTTAGGCCCCTCCACTCTTACCTTATGGTAAACAGCTATCTTTAATTTTGTGTATTTGTACCAATATTTGGATACTTGAACTCAGGGCTTGGGGTCTGTCTCTTAGCTTTTTTACTCAGGGCTGGTGCTCCACCACTTGATCCAAAACTCCATGTCTTTTTTTATGTTCATTTGGAGACTAGAGTCTTACTGACTTTTCTAACCAGGATGTCTTCAAACCACAATCCTTAGATCTCAACCTCTTCAGTAGGCAGGATTGCAGGCTTACACCACCAGCATCTGGCCAGATTTCTTATTTTTTATAATTCCTATCAACATGTCAAGTGCTCTATGGCTTAGCTAAAGTCCTAAGTATGACAAAATGATCTGGACTAGAGCTGAAAAACCATAACCATGATGAAGATCCTTCAGTCTGAAATCAAAGGGGCCTTTACACCTCCCTTATGTCTCTATATTCATAGAAGT
Source organism: Dipodomys spectabilis (assembly GCF_019054845.1). Taxonomy (NCBI): domain Eukaryota; kingdom Metazoa; phylum Chordata; class Mammalia; order Rodentia; family Heteromyidae; genus Dipodomys; species Dipodomys spectabilis. The sequence continues at coordinate 10,924,141 of NW_024870769.1, read as the reverse complement.
ACTGGCTGGAGTGCGGGGTGCCAGCTGTAGTGTACTTGGTGATGGCTGGAGTGCTAGGACTTGACTGAAGTGCCCTGAATGTGGGCTGGAGTGCACTGAGTGTTGGCTGGGGTGCTTGCCAGGGTACACTGGGTGCTAACTGGAGTGAGCTGGTTGCTGGCTGGAGTATGTGGAGTGCTAGCTGCTACTCTCAGGGCCTCCTTAGGCTCTCTCCCCGGGGTGCTCATCGTCCTGTCCTCTCTGGAGAGAAGATCTATTGTAATTTGCCTCAATTTTTTTTCTTCAAATAGCTATGTTATAAATACAATCTCGTGAAAGTCCAGCTTTGGGTTTTTTTATCTTTTTTTTCTTGGTATAGAGACATTCAAAGTAGGCAGTGACAACTGCTTCTCAGCCTGCAAGATCCATGGAAGGTCCTCATTGCAACAATGAGAAGTACAAGTTGTCATGTCGAAAATGAACTTTACAACTTTGGTGGGGGGGAGGGGAGGATTGGGTGGGGGGGTAGGGGAGGCTGGGAAGGGATGGGAAGGGGAAACAAAGGAAGAGGCTACAATACTTGATAAGAAATGTACTCATTATCTTGCCTATCTAACTGTAACCCCTCTGTCCAGTATTTCCACAATAAAAAATAAATAAAATTTTTTTTTAAAAAGTACAAAAACAGGGATACATGTGGACCCATTGCAACAATGAGATGTAAAAGATGCTACGTCGAAAAACGAACTTTACAATTGTGGAGGGGAGGAGTATAGCTGAGGAGGTGGAAGGGAAGGGATGGTAAGGAAAAACAAAGGAAGAGGCAACAATGCTGGATAAAACATGTACTCATTACCTTGCTCATGGAACTGTAACCCCTTTGTACAGTATTTTCACAATAAAAAACTTAATTAAAACTAAAAAAGAAAAAGAAATGAATGAGAATCGACTACATCCCAGCACAGATGCGACAAGTCTTTGAACTGACCTTTCACAAAGAACCTGGCCCACCAAGAATATTTTCACTCTACTCCCTTCCCCTCCCACCAGTTCCACGATCTGATTTCCTTCCCCCAGAGGGCTGTGGCCTGAGTGCTAATGGACTCGGGCCCCAGCGTGAAGGTCATTCAATTTGGATCCCTGAGGAAGCACTTTACCGAAGGCCTCTCACAGCTCAGGGCTTACAACATGTACACCAGAAGAGTCAGAGAGCCCTTGTTTATCCATAGGTCAAAGGAAGGACGGAGAGGCAGACCCCAAGTATCCCTCAGTGGAGAAGAGCCAGCTCCAGGATGACCCCCAAGCATGAACTTACATTACTGATAGAGGCTGCCAGCATGATCTAACACCTCCATTCCGACCTCACACCAGGAGAATCAGCCCAAATGCCAACCCTACCTCTGGCCCTCAAGACAGACATTCCTTTGGAGTTTATATAAGAAAAAAAAAAATCATGAGATGCCCAATTGCAATCATCTGCATAAATATCCTTGGATCGACTTAAAGCATCAAGTTTAGTTTTGACATAGTGCTCTTCTCTTAATTTAGAAACTTTTATTTTTGCTCTTCTGTTCTGGACAGTGCAAGGCTTCTTTCTATTCTTCTTCCTTCCTGTCCTTTTGACACTCTGGTTGTCTAAGTACACACCCTGACTCCAGCCCATGTCTCCCAAATCAGGAAGGCTGGAGGGCAAGGAGGGCCCCAGGAGAGCTACGCACCCTCAAAGGACAACTACTGCCCCAGCTCAGACCTCTTGTTCTCCAAGGCAGACATTACAGGGTACCACAAAAGCACTGGTCCTTGAGGGCCTCAACTCAATTTAGGGCTGCCCTTCTTCCGTAGAATTTGGCCTGTGCTGCTTTTCAGGAGGAGGCTTGCAATGGAGAGAGAAGTCTGTGAGCACTTGGCCTGAGGGGTAGCTCCACCTCACCCAGCTCATGGACATTGGGCTATGATTTCCATCCCTCTCCAATCATTGGTTCTTCACTGGCAGTGGTGACAGCAAGCGCTTCCTGGTAGGACTGACATGAAGAGTCATCAGATTAATAAAACTGAATCTGATGAGGCTCAACTAATGGAAATGACTATCTTCCACCTAAAAGATGTACCCATCTACTTATTCTATTTCGGTGGTACACTAAGCATCATTTCACATTGTTGCTAATGTTACTTTTCCCCATTTGTTAAAGTAAGATGCAAATTTGTTAGAAATGTTAAGTTAGACTTTACTCAGAGGGCCAGTAGTGGGTCTACAGTCACAAGGTCTGGCAGTAGACTGGAGAGATTAGACTTTTCTTTTCTTTTCTTTTCTTTTTCTGCCTATCCTGGGGCTTGAACTCAGGGCCTCGGCACTGTCCCTTAGCTTTTTTGCTCAAAGTTTGTGCTCTACAACTTGAGACACAGCTCCATTTCTGGCTTTTTTAGTGTTCAATTGGAGGTAAGAGTCTGATGGACTTTCTTGTCCAGGCTGGCTTTGAACCACAATCCTCAGAGCTCAGCCTCTTGAGTAGTTAGGAGGGTTATAGGCACCAGTACCAGGCTTGAGAGATTGGAGGTTTGATTTGGGAGGGTAAGGGAAGGCACAAAAATGGTGGAACAAGGGTAATCAAATACAACAGAGGTGCTCACTAGACACTATGTGGAAAATAAACTGGATATCTTATGGGTGGGGTGGGAGGGAAAAACTGAGAAAGAACAACAGAAGGGGAGACACGGTTCCAAAAGAATTGTACTCATTACTCATAACCTGATTCGTGAACTGTAACCCAATTCTACAATAACCATTTTTTAAGTCCAAAATTGCTTTTATTAGGAAATGGCCTAAAATTTGATTCTACATGAGTTTCTGAACTCAGTTCTGACTTGAACAAGTGGAGGATTGTAAATCATTGGGGTTGATGGATAGAAAACTACTGAGAGGAAACCTCAGGCAGAGAGGGCTCTCAGAGCAACTTGACAGAGTTCTTGCTGGTGGCAAGACAGGGTAGTGGGATGTCCATGCTAGGCCATTACCAAGTGGTAATTTTTTGCCATACTTACTTAGTAGTACAGCTCAACCCATATTCTGCCAGAACAGAGAAGGGACCCAGACCCAGGCTCACTCACAAAGAACTGAGAAAACTATTCTGAATGGGTTACAGAGTCTTTCTCCCTGTGAGGATTTCCTAATGCTCCATGGGGAAATGCTCCTCTCTACCTCTCCAGCTCCCTTTCCTCTCCTCTCTTCTCTCTCATTTTCAATCCTCTCTTTCTCCCTCCTTCTTCCTTCCTCCTTTTTCCTCTCTCTCTTCTCCATCCTCTCAATCTTTGTTCCTCCCCTTCAAGATAGATGTTCTCACTTCTCTTATATCTTGCTTTGTTTGATAGCCATAACTACAATTCTGATTTCCCACCACTGCTGAAGTAAAACAAAGAACAAGTGTCCTTCACTCTTCTCTTTGTCCACCACTGTGCACTGCACATAGCACAAAGAGGTCCAACACCTGCTGGTATGGAAGTCCTGTCCTCAGGCCCTCCCAAGGTGCTTATATATGAACCTGGGGCCTTTCACGAGGTGTTTGGGTTACACAGAGAAGGTTGTGGTAGACAATAATCCAATATGGCAGGTGTTTTCCTTTTTTAGGGAGTAGTTTTGAAGAGTTGGATATGCTAGTGGTTCTCAGGCCACAGCCACAGCCCCCACACCACTTTGACCCTGAAGGAGGAAGGGAACCTGCCTTCCTGCTCATTCCTCACACAGATAAACCTGCAGCAGCGCCTTGTTCCATCTTTAGAATGTCTTACAAAGACATCTTTTGGGTTCATTCTCCCTTGATATGCTCCTAACTAATATGTCCACTTCCCCCTGCCCATGGGCAGTCTCTGCTTGGCCACCCCTTCCTCATACTTGTCCTCAGGTTCAAATCAAATATGCTGAACCAACTCCATCTGCCTTGACCACGTGTTCAGGGAGGCTCATGTGTCCCTTCTTATCCAGGCCACTGAGGGGTACACTTATCTCCTGCCTTTAGACAAATTTTGGCAAGCACCACTGGAGAATTAAAAATAATAATAAAACCTTCCCATCAAGATATTTTTTAAAGGGTTGCCTTTCTGACTTTGGTAAGATAGAATCTTGATGTGGTTTTGACTTGCATTCCCCTTGCAGCTAAAGATGTTGAACATTTCATGTAGTTGTAGTGTATCTTTCCCTGTTCAGAATGCCAATGATAAGGATGTGGGGGGGGGGAGGGATCTTCATGCAGTGTGTGGGAATGCAAGTCAGTAGCAATCAGTATGGAGGTTCTTCAAAATAGCAAACATAGACCTAACTTAGGACCCTGCCATACCACTCCTGGGAATGTATCTAAAGGAATTAAATCAACATACAGTAAAGATAACTTCATAACCACATTTATGGCAACTCAGCCAAGGTGCCCAACAACTGATGAATGAATAAGGAAAATATGGTCTATATCTACATAAATATGCATATATGTATACATATTTAGACATATACATACATCATAGAATATTACCCGTAAAAAACAATGAAATTATGTCACTTGCAGGAAGATGAATGGAACTAGTGATTAACAGACTGAGCTAGATACATTAAGCTCAAAAAGTCAAATATTGCCTATTTCCAAAAATTTGTGGAAGAAGGCATGTGTGTGTATATACATCCAGACATATTGTAAATACCTGTACAATTATTTGGGGAGAAGTGGGTGAGGGGGTTAGAAAGGAAAATTATGGAAGTTGAATAGTATCCAGGCACCCAAAATCCTGCTGAAAGCTGTTAAACAAAAAGCATAAGGAGGATAGAGAAAGGGAGAGATGAACTGAAAAAGTCATTCTGATTTAAATACAGTATCAGTACATGTGAAATGCTATGGTGACTCTCTCCTTGGCACAATTAGTTTAAGCAGAAAAAAAAAAAAAGAATTACAAAGGAGGAGGTAACAATGTTTGATGGGAAATGGACTCATTACCTTGTTCATGTAACTGTAACCCCCGTGTACAGTATCTTTACAAGAAAAATATATTTTAAAAAATGAATTACAGAAAAGTGAAATAAACTGTTGGGCAGGTGAATACCAGAGGAAGAGAGAAGTGTGACTAGGTAAGTGGTGGTGAACGTGATTGATATGTGTCTGTGAAAATATAACAATGAAACCTGTTGAGATCATTCTGGGAAGTAGGGGAGGAGTGAGGGAGAGAGATAGGGTGAGATTTATGCAGTACTTTGTGTGCTTGTGTAGAAAAGCCACACACCAGAAATAATAAAAATAATGCTAATAAAATAAAAAAACATTTTCAAAACAGGAAAAGAAAGACCCGAGCTTCTGAAAGAAAAAAAAAACCCTGAAAAAAAATATATCTCCCATTTCATTTCTACTGTCTGTACTTTTTCTCCAGGCAGGGAACCAAATTACTTTGGAATTGCAGATGGGTAGTGTAACAAAGTGTGAGAATGAATGCAACTTCCTAAATGTTCTGACTGGTAAGAACTAACAATGGCACTGGGTATCACCTATTAGTGAGAGCAGCAGAAGAATCTGGCGGTGCAGCAATCATGGCAAAGACTTCCAAAGAGGTTTGCCATCTCTCACTGTGGCCTTGAGCAATCTGTAGGCAGACCCCTAGATATCAAGTCACTGTGACCTTGAGCAGTCCCATACGCCAACCTCTAGATATCACGTGACCATGGCCTTGATCAGATTTGTGCACAGGTCTCTAGACATCACATGACCATAGCCTTCAGCCGTCTCATAGTCATCACATGATGATGGCCTTCAGCAGCTTTGTGGTAGGCCCCTAGACATCATATCACCATGGCCTTGAGCAATCATATCATGACCCATCACCTTGGGAAGACCTAAACTTGAACTGCAGACTGCTTTGGACCTTGGAGGTATGCACCAGATCGGGCGCACAGGCAGAATGGCTAAAATCTACATGTGAACACTCCTGAAGGCTTCATGGAGCCTCTAATTGAGTCTGGAGACCGATACATCCACAAGCTGCCCACTGATCTTGAGAGTAACCCAGCTCTCTCCTAGAGATACCTTATTAACCCCTTCCCAAGGTACCCTATGCAGTGCTCTCCCTGGGAAGTCCTCCTGTCTGCTTATCTTTTCCTCCAATAAATCTTTGCCACTTTGCCTCTCCATGTGTGTCTGTGGATTCATTCTTCAAGACTATAGATATAAAGGACCCAGTCCATGTGTTACAGTTGTCTGGTATCAATGAGAATGTAACTAGACTTGTATAGTGAAAGGAAAAGGAAGGAGGTTTATTAGATGGCCTGGGTAACCACAGGAAAAGACAAAGTTTGTGCTTCAGGTTATAACCATGAGCTTTATATTTAAACAGACAAAGAATTGGGGACAGGGGTGTAAGTTACGCCTAATTATTAAACAAAAACCTAGTTCATCATTATTAAGAGGTTTTGGAAAGGTTTTTTTCTTTTGACATTTGAAAGAGATTGTTCTTTTGACATCACTGGAGGGAGCAATGGGTTGAGATAAGCAAGTCAGTATGGTCTGCCTTGAGGCAACAATAGAAGACATTATTTCAACTTAAATATAGTGTACATACACTGCTGTTTCTCTCCCCAGGGACAGCTTCTCTGCCCCTGGCTATGGAGGTATGCTGGGCCAGTCCTGTCCTTCCTGGATTTCAGGGAACAGCTCAGAGAAAGACACAAAATGGAGGCAGAAATGTCCAAGGGTTTAATCTGCTTCTTAGTTACCTCCTAAGAGAGAATTCACTGCTTTCAGCAAATGCAGAATTTGTATGAGCCTGTTGTTACAAGAGAGTATTGGTAATAAAAAGATCCACAAGGTCTCACCCTCAGAGCATACTGCTCCAAATCTATGGATACTTTAGTGTATATGATTTTCAGAGTTACGATGGGGGGGGCGGGGGTGGAAATCCCTGTATTCCTGTCTCTTCTAACTCACTTTTTAGTACATCATCTTGCAAAAGGTTATTGCCAAGAAAGGCACATATGCTTCTCACAGCCTTCCATTTCCTACCTCAGTTTTGTTATGTTACATGATATGATGTCCATAGACTTGAATCTCTCACTTAAGAACCCAATTGTTACTGGTTTTCAGATGGAGCCTAACTCAGGCTCATCAGGATTCCACAACAGGTCCTATCTTTCCCACCCTTCTGGGCCTTCTCTCAATTTCCCAGCTTCTTACATGTTCTCCACCCATTGCTAGTACCAGAAACTTTGTTCCTCCGTTAAGCTTTTCTCCTCCATGTCCAACTCCATCAGTTCCCATGGTTGTTCAGACTCTGCTACCCCTGTCCCGTGTCCTAGGAACTGATGCACACAGCCGCTTCACACTGCAAGATTCTGCACTGTTGAACATGTGGCCACTTCCTCCTCCTGCTTTCTGAGGTACACAGTGAATTTAGTGTAGGCAGACACAGGTCAGAGCTTTTGGGAAAGAATGCTGGAACCTACCTCTTCTCCTAGTCACGCTCTAGGAGACACCCATGAGTCTTCTCTCCTCCCTAGTACCTCCCATAGCCCTTTCTCCTTGAGGGTAACTTGTAGTCAGTTTGCGGTCAGGATTTGTTCCTGGGAGCAGAAAAACTTCAGGCCAGTTCAATCGAACAGGAGGCACCTGTGCCTTGAGTCCTTAGCAACAAACTCCTGATTAGGGCTTCATGCATATGCATTATATCCTATGCATATACATTACATCCTCGGCATGTGTATTATATCCATGCATACACTTGAAACTAGAAGATGTCAATCTTGCACATGCACAGATCTCTTGGATAAAAACTCTGCCACATCATGATTCCCTCATTTCCCTAAGATCTGCCCACTGCTATTACCCTGAACAACTCCCACACTCCAAATCCTAGAAAACTGGAAGTCTTAACCATGTGTTTGCACTTGAGCCCTAGAGCTGAGGCCTGCCATTTCCCTTAATGATGAACTTTCTTTTAAATTCCTTGCTTTGCTGCTCTGTGTGTGTGTGTGTGTGTGTGTGTGTGTGTGTGTGTGTGTGTGTGTCACTTCCTCATGGGAGGAAATGCTGGTGACAGTCACTAAGCACACGGGGGGGGGGGGGGGGGGGGAGGAGACATCCACAGTCCCACCTCTGAGGCCGTGGGAGCCCATATAGGAAAGACACTGGTTTCTGGGGCGAGTGCACCTCTGAGCCAGGCCCTGCAACTTTTGCCTCTGTACTGCTTGTTCTGTCCCCTGTGCACCCTGCACTCCAGTGCTCTTCTCTGTGCCCATAAGGAGGGGAACAAAGAGACTACAGTTTGAGAAGAGAGGCTCTGCCTGAGCTCAGTTGCCAGGTTACTCCTCAATGATCTCCCTGTCGCCTGGCAGTTTTCTTCTGCCTCACAATCCAGGAATTCTGTACGAAATAGAAAAGGCAGGAATGGTTTTATAGGATTTGACTATTGTGTCTTTGGGTTTCACACTGAGCCTATGTCTCTCTCATTAGGATTCAGCAGTTTCTGAGTACAACTATAATATTTATACGTGCACACACATACACACATATACGCAAATTTATATAGCATAGATGCATCTAGATGTATGTATGTACATGTGCACACAGATTTGTGCATACATACATATGGATGTACACATGTCTGTATGAATATGCCTGTGCATACATTAAATATATGCATTTATTAAATGTGCATTGTCCTCAAAGCAATGGGAGAATGAATTCACAGCCTAAGTAGCTGCCTGGAAAAGAGTTCACCTAACAGATACAGAGGACATAGACAACCCCCCCCCAACAAAATAAGCTTCCCTTACAGCACAATCTATCCTTTGACCTCTCTCTCCTCCTCCTAGGGACTTGACTCAATACACATGCACAAAGTATAAGCTGATGTACACATAAAGGCCAGTATCACTCCATGGTGACTACCTACAAATAGCTTGGGCCAACCCCACATCTATCACTGGAAAAGTGGGTGAATAAATGTGCCTACCCCCCACAGAGTACTATGCAGCAATGAAAAGGAATGGCACCTCTGAGATGTCATCCATGGAGGGAGTCCTCTGTACATGTTGTAAAACAAAAGAAGTGTAGGATAGCTGAGCGCAAGTGGCTCACTAGCTACTCAGGTGGCTGAGATTTGGGGATCATGGTTTGAAACCAGCCCAAGCAGAAAAGTCTACTTGAGACTCTTATCTCCAATTAACCACTCAAAACTGGAAGTGGCACTGTGGCTCAAAGTGGTAGAGCACTAGCTTTGAGTAAAAGAGGTCAGGGACAGCACCCAGGCCCTGAGTTCAAGCCCCACGACCAATAAATGGGAGTGGTGTATGGCCTTTTAATACAGCAATAACTATCCACATCACTGTGTTTCAATATACTCTATATATATATATATACTATAGAGTATATATATATATATATATATATTATATATATATATACATATATATCAATCACATAAATTTTAGTACATGCACACATACATATTAAAATAATAGAAACACAAACTAAAAACAAAACAAACAAAATTAAATTAAGAAGTTTGGTCTTAGGATAGCGAGAGAACAGGAGAGGGTAAAGTAAAAAATCAAGTTTCCATGTGTGCCTTGTTATCATGCTCATTTTAAATATTCTATAAAAATCAAAGCATAAGCCAGGCCCAAAGAAACATAGGTCCCATGGTTGCCCTTATTTGCAATACCTAGTATATGTATGAGTCAAGCGGAAAAGGTCAGATAATGTGATGTTAGAAAATGAACCCTTAGATATGTATTTTAATGTTTTTTTCCTTTCATGCATGTGTTTCTAACGCATTTATAAGATTATCTCTTTGTAGCTTTGTATGTCCCTCCCCCACAGTATAACCCCTGCTTTCACTATATTTGATGTCAGTATAACTTGTAGAGGAGATGGGGAAAAACAAGTCATTTAAGGATACAGGTGGACCTGTTGCAACAATGAGAAGTACAGGTTGTCATGTCGAAAACGAGCTTTACAATGTTGGTGGGCGGGGGGGAAGCGGGGAGGATTGGGTTGGGGGGGTGGGGGGGAGGCTGGGAAGGGATGTGAAGGGTAAACAAAGGAGGAGGCTGCAATGCTTGATAAGAAATATACGCATTATCCTGCCCATGTAATTGTAACCCCTCTGTACAGTGTGTTCACAAAATATAAAAATAAAAATAAAAAAAATCAAAGCATAAAACTAAATATATTGCTTTAAATTCCTAAAAGTTGAAAAGCAAATAGATAGTAACTATAATTCAAGTTGTTGCTATGACTATACTGTGCAGAACTCTTTCAAGTAGCTTGCAACATTATTTTGACTGGGTAACCTCAGTAGAATGCACCATTATAAAAACAGACACGGTGTTAGGCTTCAGTGCTCAGGCCTGGAAGCTACTCGGGGTGTTGAGATCCGAAGGTTCCAGGTTTGCCACCAGCCCAAGCAGAAAAATGTGTGAAATTCCATCTCCAAAATATCCAGGAAAAAGCTAGACTGCAGGCATGGTTCCAGTGGAAGAACACAAGCTTTGCAAGTGTGAGGCTCTGAGTTCAAACCCCAGTCCTGCCAAAAGAAAATCTACAATGAACTTACACACTCCCTTGGCCAACAGCATTGTTAGAAATAATGGTAATACGTTTCTATTTTATCTTAAAAATGTTCGTATGTAGGTAGACAAAGCAGATAAGCACTAGAAACCTACATTCAAAGAAAAATAGGCTCAAGTATAAAATCAAAGACACCAAGTCAAATATTTGCCATCTTAGGTGTGGAGTGGAAATATCAGAACCACTAATGTATTAATCCCCTCCCTGCATATTTCCTAGCACTATGAAAAGTCCCAGAGTATCTCCATTCCACTAACCCTAAAGGCCCAAGGAAGCAGAGGTATAGGGTGAGTAGAAAAAAAGTAAAGTGGTATTGTCCAAGAGAGAAGGAAGTTGCGTCACCCAATGCTAGGTACCATTCCTGAGTCATAGGGAAAACAAACTGAGAAGTTGTACTTGAAGGGACTCAAGATGCTTGAGTCTTCCAAACAAATACCATGTAGATGGGTACATCTCTCTTATGTAAAAATCATACTCAACAAAAAATAAAACTTAAAAAAAATCCATGCACAAAAAGAAACAAATAAAATTCCATTTACATCTGACTAGAGGATACTAGGGCATGAATTCCAGAAAAATGTTGCCAAGAATCTTCTTTACCAGTCCAGGATAAACTGCATTTCTAGGTAACAATTAGGTAAGAACTTCGCATCATAAAGGGAAATGAGATGTTTAATTTGAAACCCTAGTAGCGTAGTGGATTATCGAGTGCTGGAGCCTGCCTGCTAAGACTCTCCCAGACGTGGGATGGGATTTTATTTGGGAGAATCAGTTTGGCCCCACCTGAAACCACTAACTGTGTCATCATTAGCCAAGTGGACAGCAGTGGACCATGAGCCTCCAGTGGGAGAAGCCGAAGGATCTTCTCATCCTAAAGGGAAGGAATCAGCATTCAAGGAAGCCTCGGACTCCCACTAGAGCACTTGCCAGGCAGAGACCTGATTCCTGAAGCCAAAGGTGGGGAGACCTCATGTGACCATGAAAAAGGATGAAACTTGGCCAGGATGGGAAACGACAGTAAGAAATTGCTAGCTGTGGTCAGGAGATTGAGGATAAAGTTATCATCCATTACAGAGCCCTAGTAAAGTATTGATGGGGAAAATGATCAATGGAGAGAGATCCAAAACAAATATAGTGAACTTGCAGTAATGATTACCACTTGATGTGACTGCAAACTTCTACAAGAAATATTACACAAGGAGCCCTGGGCATTGGTGGCTCATAACTGTAATCTTAGTTACTTGAGGGCACTGAAGTCTGAGGATCCCAGTTAGAAGCCAGCTCAGGTAGAAAAAGCCATGAGACACGTATCTCAAATTAACCAGCAAAACGTGGGACATGAAAATGTGGCTCAAATGGTACAGCATAAGCTTTGAGCAAAACAGCTCAGGCCCTGAATTCAGTCAGGTATTTGTTTGTATTATTTGTCCCAGTATTGGAACAAACAAAAAGAAATTAAACCAGGGAAATTGATGGGGCATCCTCAAAGGGAGCTTCTGCCTCCCTCTGGCCAATGCCTGATAATTGTGGCTAGGCTTTTCTCTCAGAAGCTTCTAGAAAAGGCTACATGGGTATAAGTGAGCCTTGTCCTTCCCATAGGTCTATCTGGAGTCTTTGCCTTTTTTGAAATTCCTCAGAAACACGAAATCACAACAATACACTCATCCGTGGAGTAAGCCGACAGAAATCTAGAAATCTAAAGCTGATCATATAGACAAAAAGAGACAACAAACAAAGCTTAAGCAGTAATTTACTCTTCTTGAAGATTTCAGTCTCTGTGGTAGAGAGCCATGGCTGTAAACGCAGCCTTGTGGTTACCCAAAGTACTTCATTGGCTTCTGCAGCCAAGTATTTTGGGCAATCAAGTTAAAGGAGAAAAAGGTTACAGAGGCTTAAGTCCATGGTCAGGCCACTGCTTTGGGGCATGTATCCAGGTAACACATTTTGGGGGGAGTTCAGGCAGCACTCCTCTCCTTGTGGTATCCAAAAAAGGTCAAAGAGAGAGGAAGAGAAGATCCCCATTATCCCCTTCAAGTATTGTCTCCAATGACATGCTCCTTCTGAACACACCTCTTAAAGATTCACCACCTTCCAACACCACCAAGGCCTGAGGCCCAAGCCCTGAGCCTTTGGGAAACATTTCAGATCCAAACCATAATAAAAGCACAGGTATTAGGGAACATGGCAGCAAGTGCTAGATCTTAATGTTTGTGTCCCCTCATATGCTTGTGTTGAAAGCTAGGCATGGTCGTGCATGCCTTTAATGCTAGCTAATTGAGAGACAGAAACAAGAAAATCACACATTTGAGACTAATCCCAGCAAATTTCACAACAAAAACAACATATAGGGACTGGGAATGTGGCTTAGTAGTAGACTGCTTGCCTAGCATGCATGAAGTTCCATTCCTCTGTACCACATAAACAAAAAAAAAGCCAGATGTGACACTGTGGCTCAAGTGGTAGAGTGCTAGCCTTGAGCAAAAGAAGTTCAGAGACAGGATCCGGTCCTGAGTTCAACCCCTAGGACTGGAAAAGAAAAAAAAATAACCGTACTAACCATACAAGCAGAAAAGCTGGGGCAAAGCCAGGCACCACTGGCTCACACCTGTAATCCTAGCTACTCAAGAGGCTGAGATCTGAGGATCATGATTCAAAGCCAGCCCAGGCAGAAAAGTCCATGAGACTCTTATCTCCAATTAATTATCAAAAAGCCAAAAATTGAGCTGTGGCTTAAAGTGGTAGAGTTCAAGCCTTGAGGGAATAAAAAAGCCTAAGGGACAGGTCCTGAGTTCAAGCCCCACAACCAACAAGAAAATGATTAGAAGGTATGAGTCCAAATGGATGGAGTAAGTATCCTTGTGGAGATGGGAGGGAAAGGATGGTAGGGGAAAATCAAAGGAGGAAACAACAATGCTTGGTAAGAAATGTACTCATTACCTTGCTCGTGTAACTGTAACCACTCCTCTGTACAGTATTTTCACAATAAAAAAACTTATTTAAAAAAAAAAAGAGGCCTGAGGGAAATCATTTGCCTTTCTATGGAGTGAGGACACAGTAGACCCCACCCAGCAAGATTCCACCCTCATCAGTCACTGATCTCCTGTGGCTTTCTCCTGGCCAGCCTGGCACTCAGAGAACATAGCTCATATATGCTTAAGCATGCTAGGCTCATGCCTCTAACCTCAGCTTCTACTATCAAGTATTCATGTGGCATTCTTTTAGGGATTCATGCTTGATGGGATGAAACCTGGGTCCTGGCTACCTATGTAAATGTACATAAAAGAGCCATGGAGAAAAAGCCCCTGATCTGTCACTCACAGTATCCCACACACACTCTTCCTCCTCTGAGTTATCCAATGTCTTGTGCTTGCCTTTCCTGTGGCATTTACCTCGAAAGGAAGATTCCAGTGCTCATGAGCACAAACTTCTGTGCCAACCCCCACCTGCTCCAGAGTTCAACACAACCCCAAAATGACTGGCACCAAATATGACAATATACTCTGTTGCTGGCTGGCTGTCAAAACCCACAACAAAAACGTAAAACTAGAATCTGAAAGTGTTAGGCCAGGGGTCAGTGTAGGATATGACTTTTAGATGGAGATGAATTTATTTATAGGGAATTTATTTATAGGGAAGCATTTGACTGACCTTTTGAAGTCAAAGTCTCAGGTCCAGCAGCTGGAGTTGGTTGGGTGCTATGTCATAGGTTGAATGACTAGTCACATTGAACAAGATGAGACACTAGAGGTCCTTTGGAACAAAAGGAAGAAGGAAGGAAGGAAGGAAGGGAGGGAGGGAGGGAGGAAGGGAGGGAGTGAGGGAGGGAGGGAGGAAGGAAAGAAGGAAGGAAGGAAGGAAGGAAGGAAGGAAGGAAGGAAGGAAGGAAGGAAGGAGGGAAGGAAGGAGGCTTAGTCTTCAGGGGTTTTGTTCCTTTTGATTTCCCTTTACCAACTCTGCCACATAAGAAAATCATTAGGGAAGAACATGGTGTGTTTGATGAATAAAGATCCCCCAGAGACTGGGCATTCGTATGGAAGATATTCCCTAATAGACTGACTATATTGAGGGACAACACTGTTCCTCGGAGTGATATGAGATTAGAAACTGGAGACAACCAAACATCGTTACTGGAATGGATAGTTGAATAGGAATGGGATTGGAAAGGACTGGTCCTAGACATTCTTGGCAGGAGACAACGAATTATTGAATATGGTCCTGGGAACTGAACCAGATAAGCAATTTAAAACAAAACAAAAAACTAAATTTAAGTGCTCTCTCTCTCTCTCCCTCTCTCCCTCTCCCTCTCCCTCTCCTCTCTCTCTCTCTCTCTCTCTCTCTCTCTCTCTCTCTCTCTCTCTCTCTCTCTCTCTCTCTCTCATTCTCCTTCTCTCCCCCCCACTCTCTCTCTGGCTTAAACTCAGGCCTAGACACTGGCACTTAGCGTTTTTACTCAAGGCTGGCACTCTACCACTTGTGTCACAGCTCCACTTCTGGCTTTTGGATGATTCATTGGATACAAGTCTCACAGACTTTCCCACTCAGTCTGGCTTCAAACAGAGATTGTCAGATTTCAACCTCTTAAGTAACAGGATTATAGCTGTGCACAAGCCACTGACACTGGGTGCATAGGTCTTTTGTGGATGAGTAGTAGTTCTCTCTTATCCATGGGGTATATTTCAAATATACCCCATGTCTGAAATAGTACTGACTTTTACATAGTCCATTTTCTTGTACATATATAACTACAACAAAGTTTAATTTATAAATTAGACATAGAGATTGATCATATTACTAATAAAATGTAACTATCATACCAATATGTTATGCTATGCATCGTGTGACTCTTCTGTCTCTCTCCCTCTCCCCCTTCCCATTCCTTTCTCCTCTCTACCTCTCTCCTTTTTCTCTTTCACACTTTTCCCCTCTCTCCCTCTACCTATCTCTCCTCCTCTCACTCACCCTCTCCCTCTCTTTCTCTCTCTTTCTCTCTCTCTGTTGATCTTATTGTACAGTGCTCACCCTTCTTTTTTGATGCTGTGAGTTGATACTGAAAGGAATCACATCATTGTTTCTCTTTGCTATTTGCCCATGTTGCAAATTTTTCAAATTGGGCTGGTATTAAGTGAAGTAATGATGTTGGGACAGAAGAGCAGCAATAACACAACAATGAATCTATATCCAAGATATGACTCACTGCAAGGCAATGTATACAGCATGGCTACACTGAGACTGATTCACATGCTAGGCAAAGTGGAACAGAACCACGTCAGATTTTATCCACTATCCAAAGTGGTGTGCAATTTAAAACCTGTTATTGCTGGAATTTTCTAGGTAATGTTTTCAGATAGTTTTAGTGGACCACCATCCCCTGCCTCCAACAGAACACTCAAATGGCTCCCGGTATGCATAGATTTTCCAAGCACTAGTTCAACCAATAGCAACTTTATAACATTTAGGGGGAAATTGTGTCTGAACTGAACATAGACAGACAGACTTCTTTTTCTGATTATTCTTCTCAGAACAATACAGCATAATAACTATGTACATTGCATTAGGTGTGGTCAGTAATCTAGATATGATTTTAAAGTACACAGGAAGATGTATATAGGCTCCATGCAAATATTACTATATCATTTAGTAGAACAGACATGAGTATCCAGGGGTTTTTTGGTCCTCCGTTCAATAATTAATCTCCATGGATACCAAGAGACACTGTATTATAGATCTTCTTTCTAGCATTTCCCAAAGGAATCTTTTCCATTTTCCAAAGTATCTATGAACTGTGATAAGGGTATACACTATTCTGAGATTATTAGAAGCTGGCCCTGAACTGATTCTAGCAAAGGAAGCCCAAAAAGTCCTTCTTTGGAGGAAGGGCAAGGGAACTTTAGAAGAGAGCATCCCTTCTTTGATGTGGAAGGAAGACAATTGCTAATTTCCTCCTAGTTGGGAAACACAAGTATAGCATCAGGAGGCGAATGAACCTCGAAGTGTGCTTCATGACTGCAGTTCTGAGCTCTGCAGCTTTGGAAATCTCAGTACTTGAAGCAAGAATATTTTCAACCTCAAGACTATATCAAAGTGGAGGCTGAAGCTCTTTTATCCGCCTTAAGTTTCTGTGGACACTGGCTGAGGCGGGATACAAAGGGTACAAAAATCACAGGGCCATAACCCTCTGTGGTGAGTGTTCCAGAATACCAAGAGATTGTGTCTGAATCCAGGACTCCATATTTTCCTCATACTGCTGAGCGCCAATGCTAAAGGAAACCTACATAATCCTGTACTAGAACCATCAAAACAGTCAGAAAGAAAAGTTTTGCCTCCCCACCATGAAGAATTCCAGCCACTGAAGATTCTGCTGAGGAATGAGAAGTTGAGACAGAATGACACCAAGAAGGAATCCAAGGCTCATAGCTAGTACAAAAGCAAGGATGGCTACATCTCCTTTATCCTGTCTTTTGCTTTGCATGTACTTGTTCATACCTGTATCTCTCATTTCTCTATCTTTTATAAAAATCATATGAATATTGTTAGCTTCATTTATAGCTACAAAATAGCAAGCCACATTCTTAACAAAACCAAACAGGATAATAATCCCTGAGTTACCTTGGCATTGCTCACCTACCCACCCCGCCAAACACCTTACTACAACCTTAACACTCTCTACTTGATTTCTTTTTTCCTTATTTTGTAGTACCATGAAGTAGTAGGTTTCAACCCAACCTGTTAATTTATAAATGCATTGCATCTTTTATTTTAGGATCTGTAAGTATAGTTGTTTAAGGAGCTTCAATTCAACATGTTAATTTTTGAGAAAAATACATCCTGATCAATCTCACCCCTTTCATTATTCTCCCTTCCCCGTCTCTCCCCACCCTGCAAGTTACCTGGTTTGATTTTCACATGTGTACATTGAATATTATGACTGTATTCACTCACCCTTCCTCTTTTCCTTAGATTTTTATCTTTCCATTTCCATAATTCCTCTCCTTACCTTTTGATCCACAGTCCATAAAAATTATACACCCCCAAACTCAAAGCAATGGTATTAATAGTTGAAGACTTCAGGAGATGACAAAAGTCATGAGACCTCCATCTTCAGAAATAAGATGAGTACCTTTGTGAAAGAACTTGAAGGGAACTTCCCTGTCCTTTCAACCACCTGAGGACTCAGAAAGATTCCATCTTTTCTTTTTCTTTTTTTTTGTCAGTTGTGGGGCTTTAACTCTGGACTTAGGCACTGTCCCTGCGCTCTTCAGCTCAAGGGGAATACTCTACCACCTGAGCCACAGCACCACTTCCAGTTTTCTAGTGGTTAATTGGAGATTGGAGTCTCACAGACTTTCCTGCCTGGGCTAGCTTTGAACTGTAATCCTCAGATCTCAGCCTCCTAAGTAGCTAGGATTATAGGTGTGAGCCACCCACCGATGCCCAGCTCAGAAGATCCATCTTAAAAGATATCAAACCTGTCAGCACCATGAGCTTGGGTTCCCCAGACTCTAGAACTGTGAGCAATAAATTTCTTTTTTTTCTTTTTTTTTAAGATTATTTTTATTGTGAAAATACCATACAGAGGGGTTACAATTACATGGGCAAGATAATGAGTACATTTCTTATCAAGCATTGTTGCCTCTTCCTTTGTTTCCCCTTCCCATCCCACCCCCCATCATCCACCCCCACCCCCAACCCCTCGCCAAAGTTGTAAAGTTCCTATTTCAACATAACGTCTGTACATCCCATTGTTGCAATGGGTCCACCTGTATCCCTATTTAAACAATTTGTTTTTTCCCTTCCCCTCCACAAATTATACCAACGTCAAATACAGTGGAAACAGGGGTTATACCGTGGAGGAGGGACATACAAAGCAACAAAGAAATCATCTTATAAATATGTTAGAAACAATAACAAGAAAGGAAAAAACATCTGAAAAAAAAATCTGAGTCCTTATCTTAGGGTTCATTTAACCTAACATCAACTTATCTGACCTTTTCTGCTTGTCTCAGACATATACTAGTTATTGCAAATAAGGGAAACCATGGGACCTATGTTTCTTTGGGCCTGGCTTACTTCACTTAATATAATTTTTCCCAAGTCTTTCCATTTCCTAACAAATGGGGCAATGTCATTCTTTCTGATGGAGGCATAGAATTCCATTGTGTATATATACCACATTTTCTTGATCCATTCATCTACTGAGGGGCATCTGGGTTGGTTCCATCTCTTAGCTATGGTAAATAATTCTGCAATAAACATAGTTGTGCTGGTAGCTTTAGTGTGGTCTTGTTTGTGATCATTCGGGTAAATCCCCAAAAGTGGGATTGCTGGGTCATAGGGGAGCTCTATGTGGAGTCTTTTGAGGAACCTCCATACTACTTTCCAAAGTGGTTGAACAAGTTTACACTCCCACCAACAATGTAATAAGGTTCCCTTCTGTTCACTTCCCCTCCAGCATCTGTTGTTATTAGAGTTCTTGATTATAGCCATTCTAACTGGGGTGAGGTGTTATCTCAGTGTTGTTTTGGTTTGCATTTCTTAAATTACCCAGAGTAAGATTTTGTTATAGTTACAGTCTGCCCTTCCTAATGATAATTCCTCAATTGCTAATTCTACATAAATCCTTGATCATGTAAAGACTTGTTTTTATACCATTGTTGCCTAAATTGTATAACTACTAGTCATTCATAGATCATATTGCAGGTAATCAAGAGGTAATTTAACTATAATGGGTGAATGTGTGTAGTTTCTAAGCAAAGGTCATGCCATTTTACATGAGGAACTAGAACATCCACAGATTGTGGTGAGTGCTGGGATTCCTCAAACCAATCCCACAGGAATTATGAGGGTTAGATATATAGCAGTTTAAAATACTATTATTAAAGAAATCTTTGTAGTCCTATACCTACCCTTATGTTCTCTTGTTCGCTTGTTTATGTGCCATTACTAGAAATTGAACTCTAACTCTTGCTTGTCTTTTTTTGTTCATAGCTGATACTCTACCATTTGAACCACAACTCCACTTCTGGTTGTTGCTGGTTTATTGCAGATGAGATTTTCATAGACCTTTCTTCCTGGGCTAGTTTTGAACCACTCCTCATGTATCAGCTTCCTAAGGAGGTAGGATTATAAGCATGAGCCACCAGCACCCAGCTCTGCCCTTGTGTTCTTAAAAGCTCCAATCTTGACTCATCTTTTCCTCTTATTGAAATGCAAGTTCTACTAAATGCCACAATAGGGGACTGATTTTGCTTCCTCCCGGGGGTATTGGATAATCTGAAGATATTTTTGGTTGTTATAACTGGGAATTGAGTATTGCTGATTATACACATTATATACATATAACAGATCCCACACAACAATCCTTTGGCCCCAAAATGAAAATAAGGCTAACCGGGTTCTTAGCTTAGATTTCCTTCTGAGCTTAAGATGTAAGTAAACAGAAGCAATGACAACTCTACCTTAAACAAAGTCACTTCCAATTTATAGATAAAGGAAATAGGATTCAAAGATATCATTGAATTCATCCAGGGTTTCGTAGTATTTCATAGGAAATAGTAAAACACTATGGGCAGACATGGTGAGGGGGCAGAGAGCCAGTGGGTGGCCTCAAGAACTCTAATGTTTTACTTTGATCCAATCAATGCCATTGTTATCTAGGATAAATGCATTTCAGACAACTATGCGCTTTGCCTGATTGTTTAAAAATGCAGCAATTATGCTTGAGTCTATGAGTCTTTCCCCCAGCTTTTCAAAGTAACAAAATGCCTTCCATTTCTGAGCCAGGCTCAGGCAGCCTGCGTTGTATGCAACAGTAATGGCTAGCCCTCCTCCTCCACTCCTCCCCACCTTTTCACAAGCTTTTGCATCTCAGTGAGGAGCCACCACCTTGCAGAGGTCAGCTCCTGAGGCAGTATGCAAAGTCTCCAGGCCCAGACAATAACGCTTTATTGCATGCATCTTTTTATTAAAGACTTATCTTTTGATTTCTCCTGGCGCTGCCTGCTAGCTTACTTCAAATTTCCTTTAGAAATAGGCAGATGGTATTTTCTTTCTGCAAGGTCAGTATTCCGAGCGAGACACCATTTGAAATGGAAAGAAAACAGGCAGGTGCACCGCACATACTTTGTGAATTTCTTTATTACACTAAGGCTGCATTTTGGAAACAGCCTTCCATGAAATGCACTTCTGAGAGAGGGTAATAAATGGAGCAGGCAAAAAAGGAGTGGGTTGAACTACAAAAAGAGAGAGAGAGAGAGATCACATAAGAAATTCCCTCGTGACAATTCAGAAAGCTGACTACAGTCTCTAAAAAACCAAAGCAGGGACAATATGCCTCTTCAGCTTTGTCTAACCCAGACTTCCCCCCAGCTTCTTCCATTAGCAAAGCCATTCTCCACAACATGTGTTAACAACTAACATTCTCGCGTTTCACACAGACAGAATCAGAAATGCTGCTCTGAGAAGGAAGAAAATAAAGCATTACTATCTCCAGTTTTACAGAAGATGAAATTGGAACTCAGAGAGGCCCTATGACCAAACACAACGTTATCCAATAAATATAGTTCAGGACCAGGACTCAGACTACAGATTTCTAAAAGCAAAATTCTCTTTCTTATATATGCTTGTATATACAGTATATATTTGTATTGCCCGAGCCTCATTTTTTGCAAAACTTTTTTCTATTTGAGAATTTTTCATTAAGGCACACGTTGCTAGTCCATTCAAATTTCTCTTCAGAAACCTTAAGCCTTTTACTCACAAACTATAACCTCTAAATATCCCCTCAGTCACTCTGTAAATAATAGGCTTAATCCTGGATCATTCCTTAGGACTCACTTTAAGAGAGACAAGTGGATTCCCCTGTAATCCCAGTAACTCACGATGCTGAGATCTGAGGGACTGGATTTGAAGCCAGCCCAGGTGGGCAAGTCAATGAGGCTTATCTCCAATTAATCACCAAAAAGCTGGAAGTGGAACTGTGGCTCAAGTAGTATAATGCTAGTCTTGAGCATAAAAGCTCAATGACAGGACCCAAGCCCTGAGTTCAAGACTCAGATCCAGCTTGAGAGAAAGAAGGAGGAGGAGGAAGAGGAGGAGGAGGAGGAAGAGAAGAAAGAAGAAGAAGAAGAAGAAAGAAGAAGAAGAAGAAGAAGAAGAAGAAGAAGAAGAAGAAGAAGAAGAAGAAGAAGAAGAAGAAGAAGAAGAGAAGTAAAGAAGGGCTTTTGATTATTATTAACAAAGAATTGTACAAGAGGGTTTCAATTTAACATGTCCATTTATATATACAATGCATCCTGCATGGCTTAAGTGGTGAAGTATCAGCCATGTGCAAGAAGGCTCAATTAGAGTACAAGGCCTTGAGTTTATGTCCTGGCATCAGCACACCACACACACACACACACACACACACACACACACACAGCCTTGCTCTTGTTCCCCATTTGTAACAACTGTTCTCCTGGTGTATTCCTAGAAAGTCATTCCCTTGTCCTGTTCACACAGACTGAGCGCTGGGCTTTTTGTGCCTACTAAAATTCTGCACATTCCCCTGCAGGAAATTTTAGGGCTGCTTTGCTCTTTCCAAGAATATTGCCTGGCTCTGTAGTTTGGATCTGGAATGTGAATGTGTGAATGTGTGAATATGAATGTGTGGTCCTCAACCACAATCTACTGATTGTGGCTTTGAACCATAATCTTCTGGACCTGAACCTCCTGAGTAGCCAGCATTATAGATATGAACCACCAGTGCCCAGCATAAAAGAGAGTTTTGAATATTTCACCACAAAGAAATTATAATTGATATATATGATAGTTACCCTGATCTGATCACTATATTTGAAGAATTATTATTTGTTAATTTTTAAAAACATATAAAAATATTTAACATAAACTTCATAGTCTGTATAAAGACTTAGCAGACAAACCTATGTTGGGTTGTTTGCTTGCTTGCTTGTTTGCTTGCTTGCTTGCTGCAAGCTTGTTTGTTTAGATTCTGTTATGTGACTGTATCTTCACAGATAAAGATGTCCTTTTCCTCTGAGTATAAGGAGGTCATTTCTTTTGCATGAGGGTTTTATGATGTGCTCTAGGGTAAGATCAGAAAATCCTTCCTTAGTTTTCTGACCTGCTTCATGGGAGTAGAAGGCAGGAAAGTGTTTCCTTCTTTATGTTGTTTTTTCAAACTCCTTCAGCTTAAAATATTCAGTATGCCATGGTGCCATATTCTGGGATGCTGTGTTCTAAGTCCCATTAGGCTATGGATAGAGAAGTAAAACCATGAAGTACAGGTGACTTTACCCTCTGCCTCACTTCATCATAAAGATTCACACTGGCACACGTGAAAATTATTTGGGGAAAAGTTTATCTGTAATGAGTGGATATACACTTTTCACTTTTACTTTTATATTACCCCTTTTAAACATAAAGTATAAGCCAGGCACTGGCTGCTCACACCTGTAATGCTAGCTACTGGAGGCTGAGCTCTGAGGACCCCAGTTCTAAGCCAGCCTGGGCAGGAATGTCTATGAAACTTGTATCTCCAATTAACCACCAGAAAACCAGAAGTGGAGCTGTGGCTCAAGATAGTAGAGTGCAAAAGCTCAGAGCTAGCACCCAGGCCTTGAGTTCAAGCCCCACAACTGTAAAAATAAATAAATAAATAAAAATACAGTATAAAGTTAAGCAGTAGTGTCTCCCATCAGTAATCCTAGCTACTCAGGAGGTTGGGAATCTAAGGATCCTGGTTTAAAGCCAGCCTAGGTAGCAAAGTCCCTAAGAATCTCTACTTAATCAGAAAAAAAAATCCATACTGTATTTGGATTTGTAAGTAATGTAGAGATGATTTAAAATAGGTGAATGGATGTATAAGAACACCCCATCATTTCATATAAGGGGTTTGATCATCCTCTGCTGCTTTAGGAAGCTGTGAAGGCTGCTAGAGCTGGAGAAGAGTACCTAAAGAGTGGTTGAAATGAAGAAGAGTTCTAAGAGCTCTGAAACACTCAGACTTTCTCAGCACCAAATTGAAACACTCTCTGTATCATGAGAGATAAGGGGTTACAGATGTGGCAGAAAAGAAGGAAGCTGGGGGAGGCCAGTAAAGAAACAGAATAACCCTAAGCTGATGAAGAACATGGTGACTCATTGCATTCAGGCTCGTGGGATTGGAGGGTGTCCTTAGAAGTATGTGGTGGCAGCAAAGCAATTGTGGGTGTGAATAGAGTGAGAAGGGGAGTTAAGAAAGAGAAGATAGATGAGAAACTAAAAAAGAGACTAATAAAGTAAGAGAGTTTTACATATTGTTTCTGTGCTTTCATGAAAGGGGAAAAATTGTCAATGCATGAAATAAATGAAGGATATTAGCCATCAGATGTCTTTTTTAATATTTTTATTGTAAAAATATTATACAGAGGGACTGGGGAGGTGGTTCAGTGGTAGAAAGCTTGCCCTGCATGCATCAGGCTCTGGGTTCGAGTCCTCAGCACCACATAAGCAAGAAAAAAAAAAGCCGGAAGTGCTGCTGTGGCTCAAGTGGTAGAGCACAAGCCTTGAGCTGAAGAGCTGAGGGACAGCGCCCAGGCCCAGAGTTCAGGCCCCACGACTGGACCCCCCCCAAATATATATATATATTGTACAGAGGAGTTACAGTTACAGGAGTAAGGTAATGAGTACATTTCCTATAGAGCATTGCTCCCTCCTCCTTTGCTTTTCTCCTACCGTCCCTTCCTTCCCCACGTCCCCAACTCCTCCCTCCCTCCCCCTCCCCACAAATTGTAAAGTTTGTTTTCAACATAGTGTCTTGTACATCTCATTGCTACATTGGGTAAACCTGCATCCCTATTTAAGCATTTTGTTTTTTCCCTTCCCCTCCCCAAATTAGAAAAGTGTATATACAAGATTCAGGGCACCAGAATCAAATACAGTGAAAACGGGGGTTATAACATGGGGGAAGAACATACAAAAGAAACAAAAAATCACATAGTACATTATAAGTACATTAAAAACAATAGCAAAGAAGAAAAAATCACTTATGTCCCGGTCTTGGGATTCATTTCACTTAACATCATCTTATAGGGTCATATATATATAGCTTTTGACCTTTTCTGATTGTCCTAGACATATACTAGTTATTGAAAATAAGGGAAACCATGGGACCTATGTTTCTTTGGACCTGACTTACTTCACTTAATATAATTTTTTTAAAGTCTTTCCATTTCCTAATAAATGGGGTGGTGTCATTCTTTCTGATGGAGGCATAAAATTCATATATAGCTATATATACCACATTTTCTTGATCCATTGATCTACTGAGGAGCATCTGGGTTGGTTCCAAGTTAGAATGGCTATAATAAAGAAATCTAATAAAAACAGATGCTGGAGGGGATGTGGCCAAAAAGGAACCCTACTGCATTGTTGGTGTGAGTGTAAACTTGTTCAACCACTTTGGAAAGCAGTATGGAGGTTCCTCAGAAAACTCCACATAGATCTCCCTTGTGGCCCAGCAATCCCACTTTTGGGCATTTACCCAAACGATCACAAACAAAGGTATACTAAAGTAACCAGCACAACAATGTTTATTGCAGCATTATTTACCGTAGCTAAGATATGGAGCAATCAGATTCTTTAGATCCCAGAGGATTTGGGATGCAGCCATAGGCTGAGTGCTTAGCCCCAAAATGGTACATTTTCACTGTATCTGCAGAAAAGAGGATTGAGTCACAGAGTGTACACTTGGTGACTCAGAAAGGAAGAGGACCTCTACCCAACTAGTTCGTGCTCTCAGTAAATAAGGAGTGAGGATGCCATCTATCAAGGAGAAGGAAGGGGTGACATTGAACAGTGGAAAAATACATTAGAACCTATATGTCATCTTGACTGGATAAAGGAATAGCTAGAGGACTAAGTGGAGTCATTTGTGAGAAGGTGTGTCCAGAGGAGGTTGGCATTTGAGTCTGAGTGGAGTAATTGGGGAATATCTACCCTCAGTGTGGGTAGGCAACCGGCAATCAGCACAGAGCAAGAAGAGAACAACCAAAGGAGAAAGATTTTAAAAGATTTTTGTCTTTCCCCCTCTCTTGCCCCTGGAACTTAAAACTCCAGACTCCCTGTGCTTTAGAACTTTAGGACCTATGCCAGGGATCCCCCAGGTTCTCAAGCTTTTAACACTGGATTGAGAATTCCACTACTGGATCCCGTGGTACTGAGGCCTTGATAACTTGGTCTGTTCCACACAGCCAGCATCTCACTGACCCAGCTGCAGATGGCCTATGACATGATTTCTCTTCTCCACCTCTATGAAGGCATGGCCCAATTTCCCCCCCAATAAATGCCTTCACAAGTATATTTGCATACAGATATTGTAGGACCTGTTGTTCCTGTGTCTCTGGACAACCCTGCCTAATGCAGTTATGAAGCAATGTGGAGGGGATGGGGGGGGAGGGGGGAGGGGGGAGGAGGGAGGAGAGAGAGGGAGGAGGGAGGCCTAACCCACCAACCAGAACAAAGCATGATCTCGAGAGCATTTTTACTGTAAACATATAGAAAACAACAAGGAAAAAGTCTTAAGGTCTGAAATATGGTAATATAAGCTATCTGCATACACTTCACATAGGGGCCAGCAGAGAAAGCAAAATTTGAAAGTAAACAACACAGAAAATGTTTGACGTAGCAAAAGACAATCTAATCCTCCTGTCTTAATAGCCTCCATCTCTTCTGCTTCCCTTTGCCTCTTCCAATGTTTGACTCTAGAAGAAAAAAAAAAAATAAGGTGTTCTGTTATATTTATGACTATGGCTAGAATGAGTCAAAGTGATTAAGGCATTAAGATTGCTGGGCATTACAAATATTGGAAAACTATGCATTCAGGCCAAACAAAAGGAAAGTCATTTCATTCTTTTCTTTTACATCATCCAGTTGCTAAGGGAATAATAGCCTTAAGTTTTCAGAATAAATCACATTTTAGTCTGTGTTCTAATTCATAATATCAAGATCACCCTGGCATTTCTTTAAGAGGAATGTAAAGTACTTATATCTGTAGTCCAATTTGTGAGTATAACAAAGCACAAGTGGGCATTTCAGAAACCTGCTTGGCCAGTGTTGAGGTCAAATGCAAAAGCTTAGTGCTGTTCAAGGTTACGGAGCTCATCCACCACCTGGCTTCTACTAGACATAAACATCTGCTGAAGTAGCATTTCCCACAGAAATACAATCAAATCATTCTGCAGTCCTGGAACCCATTTTTTTTTTTAGCCCATCACAGTACATGTTTCTGTTGTGATTATTTATTTCATTTCCTTATTAATCATGGCTCTCATGCCCACTTCAGAATTGCCTTGAAGTCATGTTCCGATGCCACAGAGAAAAATTGATTATGGTTTGTTTGCAAGAATTAGGTCCCCCAATTTACAAAGCAATTATTCTCATTGACATCTTATGTGGCAGGAAAGCAGGACACAATACTCTGGGCTACATAAATAGAGACACAGTAATGACAGGCAAGGCAGAGCTATGTGCCAACAGACAAAAGTATGCTAAGTCTGGACCTAGGCTGGGATGGCTAGCCCTGGACATTGACAGCTCTTCATCTCTGAGTTCCAGGCTCCTGGCCATGAAATAAACTTAACCTCGCAAATGATGGTAGTCACATCTGCTCGTTTTTCTTTTTTGAGAAACATAGAAAAAAATCTATATTATTATATGGAATCTCCAAACTTTTCCAAACACATCTCCAGGTCAAATCTTATAGTCTTCTAGTTTGCAGATTATGACAGATCAATCCTAACTCAAGTACACTCTGATTTGCATTGTTTATTGGCTTTGTTCTGAGAATCTTGCACCCTAGCAGTGCTTTGCTAGCTTGCTCTGTGCAGTGTCTGGTTTGAGGATGACACTTGCACTGAGATGAATCAGGAGTCACAATTGTGAGTTTCACAGGCTAGGCCAGGCTGTTTAATGTCACTGCTGCCTGGATTCTGATCATTTTCAATTTCCTGAGCTGGGTCTCTATCTTCCTGTTGAAGATGAAAGACCTATTCATTTTAGGAAGCTGTTATTCTTCCATTCATTTTGCTTTCTTTTCTTATGGAGTTAGTTTAGCCTGCAGCAGCTAGGGCCATGTGAGCTCCTTCTCAGTGGCTTATGACAAACTTTAGGCCACTGTACACCATGCCTCTGTCACATTAATCTCAGCACAGTATAGGCATAACACAACATGGAACTCCAACTGCTTTACACAAATACTTAATGGTAATAAAAATAAATAATAATAATATAGTTAGAAAAGGATGAGCAAATGCAGTCAATACATTCAATGGGCCTTATGTAAAAATTGAAAAATAGGAGAGAATGTAGGTAGGAAGGTGTAACACTGATCAAGATGCATTTACTTATAACCTGACTTATGGAGCTGTAACCATTTTTGTATAACTGCTTGATAATACAACTATATATGTACATACATATATATATGTATATATACATAGACATAGACAAATATAGCAGGCATTGTTGGCTCACACTTATAATCTTATCTACTCAAGAGACTGAAATTTGGGGATTGGTGTTCAAAGCCATCCTACACAGGAAAGTCTATGATACCCTCCAATAAACTGCTAAGAAGAAGAAAAGAGGAAGGAGGAGGGGAAGAGGAGGAGGAGGAGCAGGAGCAGGAGGAGCAGGAGGAAGACGAGGTGAAGGAAGAGGAGGAAGAAGAGGAGGAGGAGGAAGAGGAAGAGGAAGGAAGAAGGAGAAGAAGGAGGAGGAGGAGGAGGAGGAGGAAAACAACAACAAGCTTCTGGAAGTGGAGGTGTGGCTCAAGTGGTTAAGTACTAGTCTTGAGCAAAAGAAGCTCAGGGACAGCACCCAGGCCCAAGTTCAAGCCTCAGGACCATCAAAAACATATACATAATAAATTTTATTCAAAAAGAAAGTAGAAAAACATAGCATGGAACACAGACAAGAAACAAGTGTGCAATGCCAGGAGATGGTACCATGGCAACTGCAGCCTACAAAAATGTTTTGTTCCTGTGGCCAAGCAGATGACAGAGCCTTGAACTCTTAGCCTTACAATCTAGACTTCAGTAGACCAATCCTTTTAAGTTCAATTTTGCCAACTGCTGACAGTGGGCGACTACACCCACCTCCCAAGCACCCCAAACCCTCATCCACTCAGCCATGCCAGCCTCACAAACCCACGCTCTGCTTATAGCTCTCCTAAGAATTTGTCTCAACCTCTTAAAGCTCCTAAGGATGTGTCTCAAATGTATCGTTTCTCCAAGTTCAATTTGTTGGAAAACAGAACAAACACAGGAGCAGAAAAGCCATGATGTGAAAGAAAAGAAAAACTATATATTTTTTGCCATGAGTTGATGATGGACACTCTTCACACTCTGCAATTCTCCAGCTCCGATGGACACCAACTAGGTATCCTTCAATCGAACTCAAACACTACTGACCAGTTGATCCAACATTTAAAACCAGACCCATCCCTGCAGACTGCCCCACTTCAGATGCCCATCAAAAGCCTGGTTTTTCTTCTAACTTCTGATTGGTTACAATCCTGGGTTTCCCATGATCCTCTCTTGAAGTTTAATAATCAGTTAGAATGGCTCAGAGAACTCAGGAAACTGGCTCCAGGATTCAAGACAGCCAAATAGAAAAGCATTAGAGGAAAGAAAGAGGGACAGGTGGGTTTTCAAGGCACACACTCACTTAGGGGTTTATACTGCTGTACTTTGACAGTGTTCCCCAAAGACTTATTTATTAAAGGCTTGCTCCCTGCCCTGCCTGTAAAACCACTTAAAGCCAAGTGTTTCTCCTGCAGTACAGAGAGCCACATCAAAGTTTCTCAGGTGTTTGAGGCCCTTAAATGTGTTTGTGCAGTTTCCTTTGGATGTTTATGTACCTATGCATTGTTCTACAGGCAAATACTACTTGAATACTAATCATGCTAAGCACTGGACTATGCATTTTTCCATCCAGAAACAGGAAGTAAACAGGAGCCATACACAATTTCCATCAACTCAGATGCAAGCAGAGAGAATAAGGGGCAGGAAGCTGTTACAACTTTCAGGACAAAAAAAAAAATTGTCCACCTGAATGTTTTCAGTCCACAAGCTTCTTCAAGAAGACTCAGGTCTGCTGCCCTGTGGTTGTGGGGAGGTCAGAAAGCCTCTCTAGGGCCATTTCCCTACCTCAGAGTAAAGAGCATTCACAAGCACAGGGACCCATGTGAACATATAATGAGATAAAACTCCAGGTGCCAAACCCCCAACCCGAGGTTGGGGATTTGGGATTTGGGATTCCTTTGGTCCTGTCTGGAGAATTATTTTCCAATTAGGCAATCCTCAACACCTGCATTCTCTAAGTTTCTGTGCTTTGCAATTTCTAGTAGTTTTCGCAGTTTGAGCCTCCAGCCCAGAGATCAGATGTGTGATGGAATTACCACTGCTGCTTTGATTCCTGGTCCTGGTCTGATATATTACCAATGCTGTTGATATCTGGGGGTCTTGAGTTCTTTCTCTGCAACAAATAAGAATTATGAAGCAGGAGACATGAGGGCAGAGGCAACCTTATTTGAAAGGAAGTATAAGACACCAGAGGAAACTGAGAAAAAGCCTCTTTGCTACTGGAGGGTTGACATAAGCTCCTACCCAGACTCCCAACTGGAAGAACTACTTTGTGCCATCAGAAGTCTTATTCTCCTCCAGGTGAATAAGGAAGAAGAGGAGGGGGGAGAGGGAAAGGAGGAGGAGGAAGAGGGAAAAGGGGAAAAAGAGGAAGAGGAGGAAGAAAAGGAAAGGAGAAGGAGGAAGAAGAGGAAGAGAAGAAAAAGGAGGAGGAATAGGAGGAGGGGAAATAGGAGGAAGAGGAAAAGGACAAGGAGCAGGAGAAAGAAGAGGAGAGGAAAGGAAGGAGGAGAAAGAAGAGTAGTATTAAAAGAAGGAAGGAGGTGGAAGAGGACGAGGAGAGTCAAAGAGAAGGAAGAAGAGGAGGAGGAAGAGAAAAGGGAGGAAGAAATTGAGGAGAAGGTAGAGGAGGAGAGAACGGAGGAGGAAAGAAAGGAGGAGGGAAATGACGAGAAGGAGAAAAAGGAGGAGGAGGAGGAGGAAGGGGACGAAAAGGAAGAGGAGGAGAAAGAGGAGGAAGAAGAGAAGGAAGGGAAGGAGGAAAAGGAGCAAAGTACAGAATCCTCCATGTCAGAGTGAGAAGTGGGGCCCCAAAATTAACCCTCTGTAGGCCCATGGGTTCTCTCTCTTATAGACCTCTTGGGTGAGTCTCAGCTATTCTCGCGTCTGGCAGAGGTGGAGAGAGGGCTTTGCTTACATCCAGGTTTATCTGATTTCCCAGGATCTTCAGGAGGGAGGAGGATGCTATGAGCGCCAGGCTGTCTCCACCTCCCCGGAACCCCAGGAAGAGCAAGGGTTGTCACCTCCTCCACGTAGCTGTCTCTTCCTATCTGCCTCACAGTCTTACCCTTTGCCAGTGCTGTTGATCCCATCCCCACCCCAGCTGCACTCCCCAGCTTCCAGCGTCCAGACAATTCTGTTCTGATTCTGTAGCCTGATTATGAGTCCCTTGTGCCAGCCAGGGAGGGACACCACAGGGAAACTGGCTCCGCAGTTAGCCAGTCCTGTGCCAGGTTGTTCCCTGGGGCCACCTACAACCCTGTGAATTCCTATCACCCAGGTACTAGGCCCTCCATGTCTGGGAAAGCACACAGCTCCCTTTCTTTGGGCCATGTCTGGCTCAGGCTGCCCCTGACAGGTGCATTTCCAGTTCTCCAATGAGGAGGTATTGTGTGTATGCAGATGTCAGCACCACATCATCTGGGGATATGCTGGAAGTACAAATTCCTAGGCCTTCCTCAGCCTTCCTGATTAGAAACCCCGGTGGGGGCCCAGAAATAAGTGACTAAACCAGTCCTCTCAGAGGCTGCTGTTTAAAGAACTTCAAAAGCAACACCCTCCATCTTTCTTCAGAGTTTTCTTTTGCCTTGCTTTGCTTTTCATTCTCTTTTATTGAGACAGGGTCTGGCTATGTAATCTAGACTGGCCTGGGACTCTCAATCCTCTTGTCTCTGTCTCCTGAGAACTGAAACTACAGGTATTAACCATGGTATCTGACTTCTTTCTTTCTTTCTTTCTTTCTTTCTTTGTTTCTTTCTTCCTTTCTTTCTTCCTTTCTGGTTTTCTTTCTTTCTTTCTTTTGTCGGTTGTTGGGCCTGAACTCTGGGCCTGGGCACTGTCCCTCAGCTCTTCAGCTCAAAGCTAGCACTCTACCACTTGAGCTACAGCTCCACTTCCAGCTTTTTCTGCTTATGTGGGGCTAAGGAATCGAACCCAGGCCCTGATGCATGCAAGGCAAGCACTCTACCACTAAACCACCTTCCCAGCCCATGTCTGACTATTTTCTATTTATTGGGAACTTTCCATACTTTAAATAAGCAAGGAATCTCCATCCTGCTGAGAAGCATGGAAATGGATCTGTCCTTCTCTGGGGCTCCACACTATCTATCTATCTATCTATCTATCTATCTATCTATCTATCTATCTATCTATCTATCTATCTATATACTCTGGGGGCTCCCGTTCACAAATGGGCTGTATCCTACTTTCTGTATCATACCACCATACTTTCTGTATCATAGGAAAGGTCACCAAGAGCTGACTCACCACTGAGAATATTCCAGAAAGCAACCTAGACCATACTCAGTGCAGCCCTGGAGAAGACATTCTGCATCCACTCATTGCACGCATGAAAAACTAGAAGCTGGAAGAACTCTAGTGGAGTAGGTAGAACTAACTAATAAATAGCAGAAGTAAGACAGGATCTGGTCTGCTGATCACAAACATAGCATTGTCTGATCTTTCTGGTGGTAGTCCCAGGGCCTACGCAGACCTCTGATATACCACACTCAACAGACTGCCACAGACCTCTGATATACCACACTCAACCCACAGAAAATCCCCCATGGATGTCAGCATCTCCAAGTCGTTAAGAAGAATTCTCTGACACAGAAACATTGGTCGTGTTGTGTAGCTAGGTTTCAGCCTTACACCCTGCAGACTTGGCCTCCTCTTAACCCGGCAATGCCTGGACGCACTGGTCACTGTCTACTGTCCCCAGTACCTTCTGTGTCTCCAGGAGCTAGAGGAGTGTGGAGGGTGGGGAGGGTGTTGTCTGGCAGAAGCCGGATGCTCAGAACCAGTGTTTGAACACATTCCCTAAGTTCTGGCCTTTTCATCGGGTGAATTCGTAGAGCATCAGCCAGTCTTAGGCCACTTCCTTTAAGAGTGACTTCTCAGAATTCTGAATAATGGGGGTGGGGGCGTGGCTTAGTTGGTAGAACACTAGCCCATGAGCAAAAGCAACAGGTGCTGATCTCAGGTCCCAGTCTCAGACCTAAAAAAAGCGAAAAAGAATATTGAATAATCACATATACTCTTTATATAAGTTTTAGCCAAGAGTTTCAGCCAAAGAAGAATAGAGTCTTTGTACTACAAGTGGTTGTTTTGTTCTATTTGGTTCTTTTTGGGTGGGTTTGTTTGTTCTTTTGTATTGTGCTAGTGTCACGGCTTGAATTCAGGGTCTCATGCTCATGTTTCCTGCACATGGCTGGTGCCTTACCATTTGAGCCATGCCTCCAGTCTGATATTTTGCTGGTTGTTTTTTATATTATTTTTATTTACACAGAGGTTTCAATTCAACATGTCGCTTTATGAGTACAATCAATGTCACCCCTCTCATGATTTTCCACCCTCCCCCATCTTTCCCAACCCTGCCTGTCCCCTTCAAGTTACCTGACTCCATTTTCACATATGTACATGGAATATTATAACTGAATTTGCCCAACCTTCTTCTGTCTACTGCTGGTTATTGTGGAGATGTGTCTTGCAGCCTTTGGTGATTGTGTTGTGAAACTCATTTCCAACATAGTGTCTTGTGGGCCTCTTTGTTGCAATGTGTCATCCTGTGTCCTTATTTCAACATTTTGTTATTCCCTTTCCCCTCCCCAAATTAGATAAATGTATATACAAGATGCAGGGTACCAGAATCAAATATAATGTCAACAGGGAACATACCAGAGGGGGAAGAACATACAAAAGAAAATCACATAGTACATTAAAAACAACAAAGAAAAACTTCTTGTGTCCATATCTTGGGGTCCAAGCCAGTCTTATATAGCCAGTGTTACAGATAGTAGCCCCCAATGCCTGGCTAGGCTTTTTATGTTTGATGTTTCTTGAAGAGGGTTTATAAACCTTTTATAAATGAACTTAATATGTAGACTTGCTTTAACAAGTGTTTGGCTGTATTAATGGCATCATGATCAGCTGAGACAATGTGGGTCTTTATGGTCTGCATTTCTGCTTTCTCTTCTGTTGCCTCTCAAGAGTTCTGGTTATCATGGATCCCAAGTGCATCCTTGGGATGCATGCTGTCCCTTGCCTCACAGCAGACACTTTTGCTATCAGTGGTAAGGAGAGAAGAGCCAAAGGATTGATTGCCTCCAGGCCAAGTTCATTCCACTGAAGAAGGGCTAATACTTTCCTTAGTTTTTCCCTTAGTCTCTCTAGACCTGCTCCTTTCCCAGGGGGTGATAAGGATTTTATAATGAACTATGTGATGATAAATTATACAGTTCTCTAGGTATTCACACACAGTGAGACCAAAGGAGGATACTCTGAGGGGAGGAATACAAAGGTGCCTATGCCTAATGTCCATCTGATCATATAACAACATTTATCAAAATGAGCTCCAGGAAACGGAGTTGCCGTTTTTGTTTTCTTTTGTCTTTGTTGCCAATTTTGTTTTCTTTTCCTCTTGTCTTGTTTGTTCCTGTGTCTGTCTTTGGGAGGGTAATGGGAATCACAGAGATGAAAAGACAAAGAGTGAACCAAAGCAGCAGCGATGCTCACTAGACACTAGGTTGGAAGTGAACTCTACAACTTGTGGGTGAGGACAGGAGGGAAGACACGGGAGAGAGCCAGGGAAGGGGTGACATTGGTCAAAAAGAAATGTACGCTTTATTTGACTTATGTAACTGTAACCCCTCTGTACATCACCATTACAATAAGAGCAAAAAAGTGCATTAAGGAATAAAAATATAACTATTTTCCCATAAGATAAAGTATGTGAAATGATTGTGCTCTTCTGGCTGGCCACAGGCGCCTTCTGGAAAGGTCATGGTGCTACCAAAGCTCTCCTCCAACTCCCTGCCGTGGCAAATGAAATCACCTCCCACTCTCGCGGCCTTTCCATTGTCTCTGATTAAATACTCCCTGGCCCAGGCTACGGAAAGCAAGCTGACCCTCGCCTCCTCCAGCACCAACTTGATCTCACACCCAAGTCTCCATGCTTCTCAATCTTTTTTGGTTTGTTTATATTTGCTCCTGTCAATGGGCTACCCTTGCACCTCTGCTCTCCTTAATTTTTCTGTTTCTATTTATATACCTCTCCTTAGAAATGAATCAAACACACAAATACACAGATACAGTTGTTACTTGGTACTCTTTCCAAAACTTCCCCACAGAAATGAAACAAAATAGGTTTAAAATGGCATGGATTACATATGAATTAGCCAGTCCCAGGAACTCATTAGGATCATTTGTTTAAAGCCAGTTTGGATACACATCAAGACCCTGCCTCAAGAAAACAAATAAACACAGGTAGAGTAAGACACTAGAACACAGCAAGGTGTTAAATCTTACCTGCGACTGTTGTGGGCAGATTCATGCATCTCAATGTCTCATTACTGGTTGTTAGTTCACACGAAGAGGGAAATGATCCATTAGAGGATTGCAGAGTCTTTGATGAGAAAACCAGCAGAGTTGTTGACACTTAGACCTGGAGGAGTTTCCTCTTTAGGCCTTTATGAAGGGATGCTGTGTAAAACAATGGATGCCTCTGGCCTGTATTAGTTACAGATTTATTGATTTACAGCCTTTCATTTTCTTAACTGAAGATATTAAAATGAGAGAAATAAAGCCAAGGGATTTGCTTCCCTCTAGTCTCTCCATAATCCTCTCTATCTCCTTTTCCATAATGAAAGGTTTTAACTTAAAAGTCTATTTCTCAAAAGAACTTCCTGAATTCTGTGTGTTGGGTTTTTTTTTAAGGTGCATGTTCTCTTTGTGCTTCTTTGTGTCTTGTCTACATTCAAGACTAGACAGCAAGTGTGTGGGCTGAGATTAGGTTTTCCAGATTTATACTGTACAAACAAGATATTCTTCTATTTTTAACACATGAGGGCATTTGTCTCAGACATTATTTCAGTACAATTCATTGTAAAGGGAAAATAATGGAACCAAAGAGAAAATATGCACGCTGAGGATCTTAATATTCAGTTTGGATTTGGGCATATTTTGAAGAATCTACATTTCTCTAGATTCTTTCAGTGCATGCCAAAACATCAGTGTCTCTGTCTCTGCTGTCCCCTCTCTCATTTCCTTTAGATGAAGTCAGCTGAGTGCTGTAAGTATATGGGCACTCCAGGCCTGGAGTGGGATTGAGCTACTCACAGCAGGTTACAGAAAACAAAGAATGATTTAAGAAATTCATCATTTGGGTAGGTATCATTTAAAGCTGTTTTCTTTCACTTTTCATTGCTTAAATCTATTTTTTAAAAATTTACTTTTACTGTTTTCTTTTATTTTTCATTGCTTAAATCTACTTTAAAAATTTTTATCAAAAAGCTATGTACATATGACAATATAAGATGATGCTAAGCAAAATGAACCCCAAGATATGGACACAAGAGGTTTTTATTTTTCTTTTTGCTGTTATTTTTAATGTACTATGTGATTTTTTTTGTTTCTTTTGTATGTTCTTCCCCCTATGGTATAACATATACGTTGTCACTGTATTTGATTCTGGTACCTTGCATCTTGTATATACATTTTTCTAATTTGGGGAGGGGAAGGGAAATAACAAAATGCTGAAACAAGGATACAGGATACATTGTAACAATGAGATCTACAAGACATTATGTTGAAAACCAACTGCACAACTTAGAGGGGTGGTAAAGGGAGGAGTTGGGGAGGTGGGAGGGAAGGGATAGTAGGAGAAAAACAAAGGAGGGGGTAACAATGCTCAATGGGAAATGTACTCATTACCTTACTCATATAACTATAAACCCTCTGTACAGTATCTTTACAATAAAAAAAAATTAGCCCTAGAGTAAGAAAGTTTAGGATGCTGTTTATAAGAGTTAAAAACCACTTTAGTTCTCACCCACTGCAAATAAACCAAAATGATCACATTAATCTTTTTAAATGTTGTGTCTAATTTGCAGCCTTTCTCCGGGTGTTGCACAGACTCAAGAGAGCCATCAACCACTGACATGCTCAAGTTCCACCAAGCCTCTTCCTACAATCAGACATTCAACGCGTGTGGTTTAGGAAAACATATTTCTGTTGAACATGAGATTAAGTATTGCCAAGTGAAACACTTTAAAACAGAAACACTTCTTAAAACTTATGGCAGCCTCTTCAGCGTTTCTGTGGTCCAGCAGCGACACCTCGTGGCTAGAAAGAAAGCAGGCTAAAGAATCTCCCTTTTTCCTGATACTGCTAAAGGAAATTGTACCACCCTCCCTCTTCCCCCCCGCCCAACGTAACCCTCCCTCCCACCCCCACCCCCATACACACACAAAAAAAGTATCTTTGGCCATCAAAAGTTAGGAAAAGGTGGGTGGCCAAGGCAGGATGGACACCAACATGAAGTGATAGAAGGATATTCTGTTCTGATGCTACCAAGCCGTGGCTACACCAGGCTTACCAGGTCAACATTTTTCTCCATGATGTCAAGACACTTGATGGCTTATTTTGAAAGACTACAAAAAAGAGCACAAGGGAAAAGAATGATGACGTTTTTCTTTTTTGATTATCTGTAAGCAGTCATATAAAGGAGTTTAACAAGCAGTTTATGAATATATCCTGATCAGTGTGGCCCCTTTCAATATTCTCACCCATCCCTCTCCTACCCACCCATTCCCTCACTCCTCTTCATTTGGTGGGAAATACATTGGATTCTTGACTGAATTCACCTTCTCTTCTCCTCTTCATTTGTCCACCCTTTCCCCCTTGACCCTACTAAGCACAGTGTCTCTTGCCTGTAATCCCAGCTACATGGAAAAATGCAGTAGGGAGGATCATAGTCCACAATAGCTCAGGCAAAACATGAGACCCAATCAGACACTATGGCTCATGCCTGTAAACCTAGCTAAGTAGGAGGCTGAGACCTGAGGATCACAGTTTGAAGCCAACCTGGGCAGGAAAGTCCGTGAAACTCTATCATCAATTAATCACAAAAAAAAAAAAAAAAAAAAAACAGAATTGAAGCAGCAGCTCAAAGTGATAGAGAGCTAGTCTTGAGGAAAAAAAAGTCTCAGAGACAACACCTAGGCCCTGAGTTCAAGCTCCATGACCAACAGAAAATAAAACAGAAAATAAAAAATGAGACCCTATTTGAAAAACAGCAAAAAGAGCTGAGGATATTTTCAAGTGATAGAGCACCTGCCTAGAAAATGCCAAGCCCTGAATTCAAATCCTACTACTAACCAAAAAAAACCTGTAATTTTAACTTCTAGACAGTTTTTAACTGCTGAAATACTAAAATTATTAGTCCTGACAATTAGTTCCATATATAAAATGAGTTGGAGATCAAATCAAGTGCCAGGAATAGCTTGTTCTGTATGAAAATTAAAGTGGTGACCGTGGATTTGAAGGAAATCTAGAGGTGCTCAGGAAATTCTCCAGTGCTAGAGACTTGCTAAGTGATAATCTGGTCCTTCTACAAGAAAGAACTTGATGCTACTTTTCTTCCAGCAGGATACTTATCCCAGCCTAGCTCCCCCTTAAAGCTTTGTATTTCAATGGATGAAAAGCAGAAGATTGCAATAAAAAAATTATTGTATCTGTCCTTACTCATCATGTATGTGAAAATTCTAGTGAGTATTAGTTGTGTAAATTTATTCAAACTCCTTAAGCACACTGAAATGCAGTTTCCTAATGTATTTTAAAATGATGCCACTAGCCTCTAAGAGAAATTGCTAAACTAATGAGACAAGCAAGTGGAATGGAAGTGCATGACATCTGGTTAAAAATTAATTTTCTGGGGCTGGGAAGGTGGCTCAGTGGTAGAGCACTTGCCTTGCATGCCTGAGGCCCTGGGATCGATTCCTCAGCACCACATAAGAAAAAAGAAAAAAGCCGGAAGTGGCACTGTGGCTCAAGTGGTAGAGCGCTAGCCTTGAACTGAAGAGCTGAGGGACAGCGCCCAGGCCCAGAGTTCAGGCCCCACAACCAGACCCAAAAAAATTTTTAAAAAAATTAATTTTCTGACATTGCAAAGCTTTCTTACATACAGAAAGTTGAAAGAATTCCAGAAGTTAAAATAACAAAAGAAAACCATGGTTTCCCTTATTTGCAATAACTAGTATATGTCTGAGACAAGCAGAAATGGTCAGATAAGTTCATGTTTGGTGAAA
This sequence comes from Dipodomys spectabilis, assembly GCF_019054845.1. NCBI lineage: Eukaryota > Metazoa > Chordata > Mammalia > Rodentia > Heteromyidae > Dipodomys > Dipodomys spectabilis. The sequence continues at coordinate 10,885,087 of NW_024870769.1, read as the reverse complement.
TGAACCCCAAGATGAGGACTCAAATGTTTTTTTCTTTCTTACTATTGTTTCTAACATATTCATAAGATATTTCTTTGTTGCTTTGTATGTCCCTCCCCCATGGTGTAACCCCTGCTTTCACTGTATTTGATGTTGGTATAATTTGTGGAGGGGAAGGGAAAAAACAAATTGTTTAAGTAGTCATACAGGTGGACCCACGTTATGTCGAAAAATGAACTTTACATCTTTTGGGGGGGGAGAATGGAGGGATGGGGGTAGGGAGCTGGGAAGGGATGGAAAAAATATTTTTTAAAAAAAGAAAGAAAAGAAAAAAGAAATAACCAATCCTTTGGATTGGAGCCATGGCTTAGTTGGTAGAGACCCAGCCAATAATCAAGGGTGTCAGCTATTGAGTTGGAGCAAAAAAATCTTGGAGCAAAAATAAATAAATAAATTATATATATGTATATATATATATATAAATATATATATATATACATATACACACACACATAGAAAAAGAAAGAATTTCCTAGAAGTTTAAAGAATTTCCCATAAGTCACACATATACCTATCAACTTATTTCTACACTTATTGATTTACAATACTTCCTATAAAACATCCTCTCTGCCTCTCATGTCTTGAGTCCCATTCCTCAACACATCTTACTTTTTGATGCATTGCAACAATGCTGGTGCTAATTCTTTTCCATATATCATAAACCAGGGTTCAATATTTGGGGATGGGGGAATTGGATTAAAGTTCACTTGCAATTTAAGTGTCCAATTTGGTAGATTCTTATACATCCAAGCCTCTGAACATTAGTTGATAAATCCAAGGCACAACCATTATTCTGATTCTTCTCATCACACATTAGGTTTTTGAATTTTGGTTTGGGGTTTGAGGAGGTGTCAATTTTTTCCCTACAGGGACTTTAACTCAGGGTATCATACTCTTGCTTATCATTTTTAATCAAGGCTAGAACATTACCACTTGAACCACACATCTCCACTTTCAATTGTTTTACTACTTAATTGTACATAAGAGGCACTAGTGCCCAGTCACACATTAGTTTTGCTACCATCTAAAGCTGATCCAAGGAGACACAGAGCCTGTATATCAGAGAAAATGTTATATTTTATACATGTCTTATATGTTTATTATATATGTTGTATATAATGCTATATGTTATATCATAAATATATTTTAATTATTTTAAAGGGACTTTAATTTACTGACAAAACTATCTTCATTGTTGTCTGCTTCTTAGTTTCTAAGAAATGTCATATCGTCAAGATGACAAATGCATTCTACATGCACAACTCTTCTGATGCAGAAAATGTCACCACCAACCCAAGAATCATTTTTACATTGACAATGAAGAGGTCAACCACTAGATGGCATCAGAAACTCGACAGTTTGCTCTTAACTGTGCTCCAATCCACCAGCTTCCAGAGGCCTCTCCATTCAGTTCCTTAAGCACAGAAGTCCCTACCAGAAAACTGGAACTTTGCGGGTGAGGAGGGATGTCATGGGGAGGAGGTAGACAAATGGAGAGAAGAAGGATGAACGATTGCAGTCATACTATTCAATGTATGTATGTGAAAAAGGGACTAGGAAAATGGAGGGGATGGGTGGGCTTGGAGAGATGAGAATGATCAAAGGGGTGACACTGATCAAAATGCATTGTACTAAAAACTGACCTGCTGAATTTAAATCTTGTGTACAACTACTTAAGGATTAAATAATTAATTAAAACAGAGATGCAAATAGGGTTAAACTTTCAGAACAGGTAAAGTAATAGGATATTGAAGAAAGCTACAAAAGAAGGCAGTTGGTACAGGAAGGATTTTTGAAACCAGGTATCTGGCCACCGTGTGGCTGCTCCGGTCAACCTCAGACTGGGGTTTAGGGTGTGCTGTAGGAGACAGGACATACTTCAAAGAGCTGCTTGCAAGGTTCTGATTACAGAATAAGATCACTGAAGTTGGCAACCCTTAACAGGGTTCCAAGGAAGGACTTTCACTGAAGCCTCTAAAGATAACTGCTGTCTAGCTGGCTACATCTCTATCCTGTCTCTCAACTTCTTATGTAAATTCACAGAGAAATGTGTAGAGACTAGAAAAACTTGCATTTGTATTGGGCAGAGAGAAATGGTACCGTCCACATACAATGAAAGAAGAGCTCAATACTCACAGGAGAGACGTCGGGGGAAGTTCTAGGCATTGCCTTACATGTCATTAATAGTTTTTACTATGGTCTGTGATGAACTAAGAGCCAAGGGAACATCTTGTGGACTTCCCTGTCCAGGCAGGATTTGAACCACGATATCCTTAGAGCTCAGTTAGGATGACAAGCATGAGCCACTACCGCTTGGCTTGAATGTTTGTTTATTAAGGCAAGGCCTCACTCAGACTCACCTCTTCCTGCCTCAGCCATCTGAATGCTGGGATGATAGGCATGTACCATTGCACCTAACTCTAGCAAGGATTAAAAGGCACACCATGAGGGCTCCATCAAAGATATCACATTTGGGATGGGAACTATCTGAAACACAAGCTTGGCACTAAAGTACTGTCCTCTACTGTGTGTAGAGGACAGTACCCCTACCCCAGACAGTACGCTCTGCCTGCCATGGCATAGCATTCACAGTAACGGACCATCCTGTATCTTCGAAGCACCTCCATACTAAGAAACTACAACTCCTCCAAATGGACACAGAAGTGGTCACTGGTCACTACATTGGCAGACTTGGAAGTGAGCAACCGAATCAGGCGGACAGTGGAAGCATCATTTCCCCCACCTCCATGGAGACACTGTTGAGGTTTGCCATGACAATGGGCGCACCACACAAAGCAACCTGCTCAGGTAATGCTCCAGTCTGCAGAAGATGTAGAGAAATCACACTGAAGACCGTCCTAAAAGCTACAGGAATCCTCACCAACCAGGCCCTGGTTTTCAGCAGCTTCAGAGGATGGGGAACAGCTAGTCCTCAACCATAGGCTAAAATCAACAAGACAGTAATGTCATCGTGCAACGGCCAAGCAAATGCTGAGAACCTGACCGTGTGCCAGGAGATACGGTGAAGATGGAATCCATCACTCCTTTCCATGACTGCTTGCTATGTGAAAGATGGGGAATAACAGAGAAAATGTTACGTTTTAAATATCTTAAATATATTTTAAATATATGGCAGATATTTTCCATTTGACAGCATTGGGAATTGAGTCGAAAACCATTGAAATGGGCAGGAAAAAACTCAACTCCTCCTAGTTCTCATCCAGCAGGTCAGTTTCCTGTCTGTTCTTAGTATGGGACACACTGCCACTCAGTGTTTAAAACCAGTGGGGAGGGGACAGGGAGGAAATTCTGTCAGATCTCCCACAGACCCACAGACTGTAACAACTGCAAAAGCCTGCCTCATAAGTTCTCATTTGTCTTTCTGCATAGCCATGAACTAGTCATTTGTTTTCAGAGAGCCGCCCTAAATTTTGTTTTGTATTCTTCTACAAAGAACTTTTGTTGCTCATTGAACGTTTTGCCTATCTTATGATGGTTTGGCATAGAGTTTACACATACACGGAAAACCCGGGGGGTGGGAGAAGTTGTCATTAAGACAAGATTACAGGCCCTTGCCATCATGCCTGACAACTCCTCAGTAAGCAACTTTAATTACTCAGATGTACCCTGGAGCTGAAGTAAACATTTGGCAAAGTTAAGCCATCAGTCCTCTTCAATTAACTCAATTGCTAGCAATACTCTCTCAGAAAAGCTGCCAGTCCTTTAGAGCCCCTCTTGAATACTAACATCTGCATGGCTGAAACACTGGGCATCACTGGGGTCATTCATCCACAGAGCAAGGTAAGGCTTCTTGCTCTTTTTCATGAGCTCTCAAAATGGTCAAAGAAGCTGAAGGTTGAAATTACATGCTTTCATATTTTATGAATATTTACGTTATAAAGACATACTCTTCACTCAAATGCTGTGGTCCTTAGAAATCACACCTGTGAAGCAGGTACCCTAATCACTCCTGCCACACCCCAGTACACACACACACACACACACACACACACACACACACACACACACACACACACACACAGCTAGAGATTCTAGCACTATGTTGAACTGAAATAAAAAGCTAATAGCATAATTTCTTTGGCCTGTGGCAGTGACACTTGCACCCCAGGTTCATTGCATCACTACCCACAAAAGCCAAACTATGCACCCAGCTTTAGGTATCTGCAAATAACTGAAAAGGTGCTACACACACACACACACACACACACACACACACACACACACACACACACACACACACACACACACACACACACCACATAATGCTGGATATCCTTTAGAAAAGAAAGACAACAGCATTTGTGACAACAAATGTTGATCATGTGGCAACATGATTTCATTGAGATGTTGAGTCTGAGAAAGTCAAACTTCTAAAAGTAGAGACTAGAGCCAATGACTGACAGGAGTTAAGAAGGGGAGGACTTCTCCCCTGGATGGGGAGCCAGGAGTCTTAGGACGCAATGTCCTGTGTTCAGAGAACTGGTTTTGAGAGATCCACTGTACAATGTTGTGAATATGATTGACAACTATTGTACTATGTGCTTAAAAACCATTGATTGGGTTTAGCTGTTCAGTAATACCTATGTGCTATGTGCTTTTAAAGATTCAATTTTAAGTGCTTTCACCACAAAAAAATAAGTATGTGATATAAAACACATGTTAATTAGCTTGAATTCACATTTGCACAGGTAGTATGTTCATTAAGTATATATAAATATATGCACTTGTTACTTGCCTTTTAAAAAGCAATCAATTGAATTACAAACTTGTTAATTAAGCTAATTATTAGTCATGTTAACTTTAAATTCATCGTAAGTTTCTGCATTACTTCTGCATAGCTGTGACAAATACTTGACACCAAGTGGGGTTTTTTGTTGTTGTTGTCATGGGGCTTGAGCTTAGGATCTGGCTGTTGTTCCTGAGCTTTTTTACTCAAGGCTAGTGCTCTACCACTTTGAGCCACAGCACCACTTCTGGGTTTTCTGATGGTTAATTGGAGATAAGTGTCTCACGGACTTTCCCTCCTCAGCTGGCTTTGAATCGCTATCTTCAAATCTCAGTCTCCTGAGTAGCTAGGAATACAGGTGTGAGCCACCAGCACCTGGCTGACACATTTTAAAGGGAATAATTATGTTTTTTAGCTCATAGTTTCAGGGAGCTGGTCCATAGTCCTTGGCACTGGGCACTTAATGAATCAGTGCCTCCATGTTCCTGAACATCAGTACACAAGACAGTTTTAGACTCCATTTATGCAATTAACAGGAGAGATTTGACTTTTCCACTTGACTATTAAGCCCTCCTCTCATCCCCCCTGGAGACGGAGCTTTGGGAAAATCAGCTTCTCTTTCTTTACTTCCCTCCACATTTTTAACTCCCAACCTCCCTCTTTCCTCCTGTCTGAGAACCTGCAGAGACCAGAAGACAAACCTCACATAAGCAGGCAATGTGCTCTTCTCTCTCCCTCTCTCTCTTTTCCTCTCTCCCTCTCTCTGTCTCTCTTCCTCCCTTTCTGCATGAGCATGCACATACATGTACAAATATCTATGAATTGCTCCCGTGCTGAAAGCTGCAAAATAGTGAACATGGAAGTCCACAGCGTGAGCCAGGAGCAAGACCCTGGATTCATTCCCAGCACTGAAAAAAAAAAAAAAGTCACTTGCTTGCAATTGCCCACTTTTCTGGTCACCAATGCCTTGGTAGGTCAGTATCTCCATTTCCTTTTGAAATATTTGAAGTATTTGCTTTTTCAGAAGCAAATATTCACTAAAAAATACTTCCCTGAACACACCCTGCACTCCTAAAAGTCACAAGAAAAACAAAAACCACATTTGGGGGTTACAGCAAACGTGGGAAGAATGGGCCCAGAGTCTCACTTTACTAACGTCTGCGCAAGCACAGAGGCCCAAAGAACTGCTTCTCACCCTCACAATGCAGGCCAGATCCACACCCCTAAACCCCACACACACCCCCACAGTTCCCAAATACCCTTGACTCCCTTCCTCCCTGACTCTGCTGGGGTATGAAGTTCCCCACAAATTTCTTTTGTACTACACACTTACATCTACCTCCAGTAGTGCAGTCAGTGTCAGTCTTGCTAAACCATGTGATTGACCCCCTGCAATCCACATGCAGAGCACCCACACAGGCCACTTCCCTGACTGGAACTTCACATGTAATACCTCCAGTTTGGCATGTTGCTCCTTGGAATGGGATCTTTTTTATGGTTTTGATTCATTTTATGGGCTCTTCTTTGTAAAGATGCTGTACAGCAGGGTTACAGTTACAAGAGTAAGGTAATGAGTACATTACTTGTCAAGCATGGGGTCTTATTCTATCTCGCCCAGATCTCTGAGACCTTGCTAACCCACCCATCCCTGAGACACTTCACCCAGAAACTCTCCCTGTTCAGGATCCCTGGTCTTCTCTCTAGCCTCAAGAAAGCCAGGCGCAAGGCCATCTTAGTAGCTCAAATCTATTAGCCTAGTATTTTAGGAAATCGAGGCAAGAGGATGCTCTGTTTAAAAATCACCTGGGAGGGGAGCTATTTTAACAACAACAACAAAAAAACAGGCTTTTGTAGTGAGAGTTGTTTAAAAAAGAAAAACTAGAACAAAATTGAAGCTCATTCTGGTGTTGAGAGCGATGACTGTGCTAGCAGTTCACAGCACCTGAGTCTCCCCTCCAGCAGCTCTTTGATCTGACTACAATAGCACGGTATCTGCCACAGAGCTCTGTTTTATTTGCTCTTGGCATTTGATCGTGTTTAAAGTTAACCTGTTTGTTCATTTTAATCCTCCTCTTCTCAGAAAGTCCAGGAGATAAGGCCTCCTGGCTATCATAGTTCCAAACCCAGTATGACACCCTTGAGTGTAGAAATTATTATGTATATGTAATATGTTATGTAATGTGCAGATCAGAGGATTTACAGATGGAATGAGATGGGAACTCAGTTTTTTCCCCCAACACAAAGAGACCCTTAATGTTTTGGAATTTGAGGATGCCTTCCAGTCATTGCTCCATCCAAGAAGGAAAGATTCAAGGCTTATTATGTTAATGTGAATTACTGTTCACAAGGACATTTGATTCCTGCCTCTGCCCCACATCAAACTTAGTAGTTACAGAGGACAAAGACCACTGCCACCATTCACTTACATTTTGCCCTTAGATTCCACTGCAAAGAAATAAATATGAGGGCTTGGAAAAGGCCTTCTCTATAGACATCAATGTAGCTCCCATGATGAACTCAGGCCATAGCTAAGCTATTCTCCATCCTCCGACCCACAGGTGCCAATAAAATGCCAATGTGTGTGGTTTAAGCTTCTGACCTGTCACCCAGCAATAGAAAACCAATACAAGCAGTGAGCAATCCAGTGCGGTTTTGGTAAGGACAATATGTTCATTTCACAAACACATGCACAAAGGTATTTGGGAGTTTAGGGGGCCCTGGGGTTGTTGCCAGCTCTAAGGCTTGAATCCAGGGCCTCGTGCACTTGCTTGGCTTCTTCATTCAAGGCTAGCACTCTACAACTTTGAGCCACACTACTTCTGCCTTTCTGGTGATCAGGAGATAAAAGTCTCATAGACTTTCCTGCCTGGGCTGCTTTTGAGCCTCTGTCTTTAGATCTCAGCTTCCTGAGGAAACTAAGATGACAGACCTGAGCCACTGACACCCAGACACAAATGTGCATCTTAACCTTTATTTCAAACGTTATTTCATCTGCTACGACAGAATGATTCACTTCTGGGTGGTCTCATGTTCAGCTAAAACTACAGCCAGGATAGATTTCCATTTCCTCCAGGGGTCCAACTAATCCTGGGGGACTTAGGACTGGAAATAGGCACGTGGGAGACTCATTTTCAAGGTGATTCCTGGACTTCTCATTACCTGTGGCCCTGTGTATGCCTCCTCTCCATGATGAAATTCGTGCCTATGATAATAACTTTGCATGGCCCAAGGATGATGCTATAAATATCAAAATGACCCTGGGCAGGCTATCCTGGGATACCCTGGGGCCCTGCTGGGATACCAAACAAAGGAGATTGACACAATACATTATCTAGATAACCTCTTGACCAAGTTATTGTGGTATTTGCAAAGCCATGAAAAAGTCTAAGAAATGAAAACAAACAGTCCTAACATTAAACTGATCCAATTGCATTGTTTAAGATTCATGGATGGTCTAATAGAAAATAGTTTACTCCCATTTATTCATTCATTTGTGTTTTGCTTATCTATCAGGTTAGCTATAATTCATGTGGCTTCGTGATCCTGAAGAAACATTAGACTAGACGCACCTAGCGCTTCATAGGTTCAGGAAATGTCTACTCTGTATCCAGCCAGGAAGTCTGTATGGCCCTAAAGATGTTCATGCTGAAGTAGCCGGTGGCTGCCTTCATGGGGCCAAGGCTGTGGTTATGGAAGGCAATAGAAGCCTGAGGAGTGGGAACAAGGAGCATTTCTGGTATTGGCTGGACAGTATGAGTCTTCTTTCCTAGTATGAGCACTGCCTTAGGAAGCCTGTACTTTATCTCAGTACCACTAGATGGAAGTGGATTCCACAGATTGATTTCTAAGGAGTCTAAAGTGAGTGCTGGTCTTGCTCGTGCTGGGCGCTGCCTTGAGAGGTGCAGCTGCTTCTCTAGGGAGGGGACTGAGCATCTTTGTTGCCTCCTCCACCCCTCCCTGAGTTAGTTGTCCTATGGCAACCCGATGCTCAGGTCTGACAGGACTCAGCCCTTACTACCACCAGGGCCTTGCTGTATAGAGGGTGACTTCTTGCCCTTACTGAGCCTTCTGATGCTTGGACCTGGGGATCTTAGGGCATGGGCATGGCTACAGGACAGGATTCACTGGGCAAGGGCTGCCTGAGCAATGTAGGCTGATTTGTCCACAAAGACCACTATTCCTGTGGGGGTCCATGCTGAGCCCCTGCCTGCTGTATGGTCCCTGCCCTCTGCTCCAGCTTCAGGCAGTATGCCATGTCAACGATACAGTCCTCTTCCATCTACCCTTCCAGTCTCCAATTCCAATGCCTCTCCTGGCTTCTGAGTCACCTGTGCACCTGTTCACTGCCTCTCAAACTACCCAAACCTCCGCTTCTCTGGTCTAAGTTTTCATCCTCCAGCCTGCCCACCACATCAATCTTAAATCTCACCTCCCAGAGGGAACAGACAGCTCCCCCTACAGTTTCTCCTATGCCAAACATAACTGCTGACAAACACTGCTGAAATGTTAGGCCTGGGCCTCTCTCTGCAGTTCTCACACTCTCATACATCTGAGTCTGGCTTCTCCTATTCTGTCTGCAGCTAGAAACACTGCACTAGAGCCGCAGTGGAAACATTCAATGGGATGCTGAAAGCAGAGGCAGTCTGACTGCGCCCATGGCAGACATGAATAGCTGCTCCCCATGGCTGTTCCTCACTCAGCCTGGAGGGGACCTCATCCAGACCCACACAGAACACTGATCACACTGATCCCCCACCTCCAGCCCAGAGACCTTTATCCTCCACATCTGAGGAATGATTCTGTTTCCATGACCAGAAATCAACTTCATGACGCCTTAGGAAACACTGTTTTTTATAAAATAGATAAATAAGCTGTGTTCCTGAGGATTTCTTTATTATCACTTTATAGACCCAGAAGCAAGAAGCAGGACCCTAAAATTTCCAGATATTAGTCTGGATCTTAGTCCATTCTAATTTAGCCAATTTAGTAAATCCTACTCCAGGCTTACAGACCGTGAGAAGAAAGTCAGGGAAATAAGGATGGAAGGTTCTGGAATGGACAGCTGCCAGAGCAGAAAGGGAGTGGGCATCTGCTAGAAGTACGAGGGATGTAGAGAAGCCCACAAGGGGTGAGGGAGGCAAAACAGAGCATCCTTAGAGCACTCACGCGGGGCACATGTAAGTGCTTCTACCACAGCGGCTGCTCAGCACCCAAAAGCTGGGCTATCTGCACCGTTGTCTTCTCTTGCTTCCAAAGTTTATATTCCTATGAGCTTCACTGCTTGAAAGTGCAAACGTTATACAAGTTCTATATAAAGTGTCGCGTGTTATTATTCTGATCAATAGAAACATTTCACTTGTTTGTTCTTGTTCATCTTTAGTCCCTAAATTATATCATTATTCCAATCATTCCGAGCTCATGTCTCCATCCAGGCTTCCTTTCTCTCTTTTAGCTTTGTTTTTAGGTAGATATTAAATAGAAAAACAGAAAGGATGGTGACAGGAACTCCCATGTGCTCACTGTCCAACTTCAATAATTCACATAGCACACGAGTCCCCTCCACCACCTCCTGCCCTTGCTCCTGACCATGTTGAAGCAATTATCCAACATCAATTATTCATATAAATTTAGGGGGCAAAAAAACCCTGTCTTTCTAAGAGATAAGCACTTTCTAAAGCACACACACACACACACACACACACACACACACACACACACACACACACACACACACACACACACTACCACCACTACCACCACCACATGAATTCCAAAAGAAAAATTAATAATTATTCCCAAAGACTATTTGATATCCTGGGGGTGTTCAAATATCTCCAGCATCTGTTTTCTTCTTAGTTTCTTTTTCAGATCAGCTGAATGTTTATGCATTAGGGTTAGCTGACGATGGTTCTGCCAAGGTCTCTTTTAATCTCTAAGTGTCCTTTCCCATTTCCTCTTCCCTAAAAATAGATTTGTTGAAAGAACAGGATACACACACACACACACACACACACACACACACGCACACACACACACACACACACATACATACACTGCATTTTCTAAATCACTTCAGTGCTAGCATTTGTCTGCCTTGGCATTGAGTGGTTTCCTCTGACCTTGTATTTTCTATGACTTAATCATTGGATCTTATTCAGAGGCTTGTGGTGAAAATATATGGATGGGGACAGGGGATCTAGGTCAGCATGCTTAGCATTTCAGCCCTGGCACTAAAAGCAAATGGACAAATATGGACAGTTTTGTACACTTCTAACTTCTCATGGCTGACTTTTACCTTTTGTTAACACTCATGGCCGTTAAAGATTGCTATGAGATATAAACATTGTCCCTTACCTCTTCAATATTAAAAGTTAAGTATATTTGCATAAACACTCTAAGTGCAAGTAGAATCCGAGACAGATTAAACACACTAGTAGTCCAGTACAGGAGGCTCATGTCTGTAATCCTGTCTACTTGAGAAGCTGAGAATGGGAGGAGGATCATAGTTCCAGGCCAGCAGGGGGTGGAAAAGTCAAGGAGACTCCATCCCCACAGAAGGGAAACTAGGCATGATGGCACACACCTTTGATCCCAGAAATAGCAGGAAGATTAAAGTCCGCTGATCAGAACTCAGGCATACCCCTTAAAAAGGCAGAAAGAGGGGCTGGGAAGGTGGCTCCGTGGTAGAGCGCTTGCCTTGCATGCCTGAGGCCCTGGGTTCGATTCCTCAGCACCACATAAGCAAAAAGAAAAAAGCCGGAAGTGGCGCTGTGGCTCAAGTGGTAGAGCGCTCGCCTTGAGCTGAAGAGCTGAGGGACAGCGCCCAGGCCCAGAGTTCAGGCCCCACGACCGGACCCAAAAATAAATAAATAAATAAAAGGCAGAAAGACTCTATTTTCAAAGATAGCTAGCAAAAACCAGGGCTTGAAGCAGGTTCCAGTGGAAGCACATCAGCATACCAAGTACAAATCCTTAAGCTGAAATTCCAGTAATACCAAACAAACGGACGAAGTACTCCTGAGAGCTCCATGACCAGCTCAGAGCCTATGATCACTCACTTTAGCTTGTAAAGAGAGACAAATGCCATCCCAGAAAATTTAGTCTCAATTTTCAGAGCATCTGTAACTCTGAAATCTGGAGCCAGGGGTATGGGGGAAAGCCACACAGTAGCTTTCGACTTTGCACATGAAACCAAGGAGAAAAAGCAGATTTGGTCAGAAAGAAGAGGAAGTATCCAGGGCAGAGAGAGGACGGTATTTCCACCCCAGGCAGCCTGCATGGACAGGTGGGTGAGGGAAGAGGCTGGGGAGACACATGAAGGGATCTCTGCTGAAAGCAGAGGCTGTGTGCTGGTCTACAGCTATTTACATACTTCAGAAGGATTCCCTCTTGCTATAGGCCCGTGAAAGGCAGAAGAACAGGGCTAGAACCTAGGGATATTTCAAATCCTAGATAAGGCATAGCACTCCATGGCTCCTCACCTCACACACCCAGAGCACAGACATCACAATAGAGAAATGATGCAGAACCCATAATGAGTGAGACGGGTGTACATCTTCTATGCAGACCTCTAAAATGATTCACAGATGCCTGGTGTTTTCCAGTAGCTTCTTTCTGGACTCCTCTCTCTGAAAGCCCTTAAAGAGACACTACTCATTAGCTATGTCCTTCACCGTGCAGAAACTCTTCAGTTTGATGTAATCCCGTTTATCCAGTCTTTCTTCTGATTTGTTATGATTCTGGATCTTTACTTAAGAAGTTTCCACCTGTGCCTAGGATTATAGACCTGAACTGCCACGTACCCAGCTTCCTAGTTGATTTTGCAGTGGGATTGCTGAGCCAAGATTAGGGGTCCCCCAGTCAGATGCATTCTATGAGGCTTGGTGGGGGAAGGAGGGAAGGAGGAGAAGCCAAGTGGGACTTTCTGAGCTACTTCCTCCTTTAGCACTGTGGTCAGGATCTTTTCCAGAAGCTTAGTGGACACTACACAGCAGTTGCAGTAGCAAAGCTAGCCAGCTGCCTAGTGTCTTGACATCTACACATCAAGTGTTGAGACCTTGTAGAAGACTAACCGACCAATGAACTTTTGAGAATGACAAAATCATCAATGACTCCAGGATTGCCTACCTTCTTGGCTGTCTAGAGTCTGCATCTGTGTGATAAATGCAGCCCCTGGGGCTCTGCTTGACTGTTCAGGGGTGTTTGGACCTCTTGTTCCTCCCTATTCCTCCCTGTCTCCACAGATTAAACAACACTCCTGTCCTGCCGGCATTGTTGTTCTGCTCAAAAGCCAGAAGTGTTCAGGGAAAGCCCAGGCCTCCACATGCAGGAATTACAGGAGAGAGACTGCACTCCTTTCGGGAGCAAAAAGTCTCTCTCTGTCTCTCAGTCTCTCTTACCCTCTTTCTGTCTGTGTGCCTAGCCCTCTCTCTCTCTTTCTTTTTCCCCTCTTCCCTAGGGAAGCCTGGACAGTTGTGATTCTTTTTTTTTTTTTTTTTTTGGGTCCGGTCGTGGGGCCTGAACTCTGGGCCTGGGCACTGTCCCTCAGCTCTTCAGCTCAAGGCTAGCACTCTACCACTTGAGCCACAGCGCCACTTCCAGCTTTTTTTTTTCTTTTTGCTTATGTGGTGCTGAAGAATCGAACCCAGGGCCTCGAGTATGCAAGGCAAGCGCTCTACCACTGAGCCACCTTCCCAGCCCCAGTTGTGATTCTTATAGCATAAATGAATGTTAAATAAAGATGTTGGGAAAACTATAAACTCTTTCCAATTGTCATAGGAATGGCAGGAAAATCAATCAGAAGAGATTTTAACCTATCAATATAAAATATTTTTGAAGGCCCTGAATTAATCGGTTTAAATCACATAGGTCACTTGTTAGCTGTCCTTCACTGCATGACCACATGACAACAGCTTTCCTCCACTTTGAAAATAGTTTGGGCCCTAATTCCTACTTCCACTCCACGTAGTAATGATATATTAGGTTAATTTTCATTTTGCATCATCTTTGTGTTTACTTATTCATACTTTACTTTTTTTACTTTGCTGGTCCTAGAGCTTGAGTTTCTTTTATTCAAGGTTAGTGCTCTACCACTTGAGCCGCAGCACCACTTCTGGCTTTCATTTGTTTGTTTATTAATAAGTTTTTTTATTGTGAAAATACTGTACAGAGGGGTTACATGAGCAATGTAATGAGTACATTTCTTATCAAGCATTGTTGCCTCTTCCTTTGTTTCCCCTTACCATCCCTGCCCTCCCATTCCCCCCACTTCTGGCTTTTTCTGAGGAATTTATTGGAGATAAGTGTTTTTGCAATCTTTCCTGCTTGGGCTGGCTTTGAACCACAATCCTCAGTTCTCAGTCCAGTAACTAGGATTGCAGGCATGAGGCACCAACACCCAACTAAAATTTTTATGGTATAGCAAATCATTGCTTTAGTATGAGAGAAAAGGAAGCATTATTTTAAAAATATTTGATCTCATCAGGATAAAACTTTTTTGTGTGTACTGATCCTGGGGCTTGAACTCAGGAATTGGATAGGCACTGTTCTTGAGTTTTTTAGCTCAAGGCTAGCACTCTACTATGTGAGCCACAGCTCTGCTTCTGGCTTTTTTTTTTTGTGGGGGAGGGGGGGGGGGTTGTGAGGCCTGAACTCTGGGCCTGGGCCGCTGTCCCTCAGCTCTTCAGCTCAAGGCTAGCGCTCTACCACTTGAACCACAGCGCCACTTCCGGCTTTTTTTTTTTCTTATGTGGTGCTGAGAAATTGAACCCAGGGCCTCAGGCATGCAAAGTAAGCATTCTACCAATGAGCCACCTTCCCAGCCCTGCTTCTGGCTTTTTGAAGGAAAAATCAGAGATAGGAGTTTCATAGACTTTCTTGCCTAGGCTGGCTTCAAATCACAATCCTCAGATCTCAGCTTCCAGTACCTAGGATTACAGGCATGAGCCACCAGCATCTAGCTGGATAAAAATTTTTCTCGTGGGATTTTCTTTCTTTTCCATTGGACTTTGTTGTTTTGGTTTTAGTTTAACAGCACTAAGGTACTGTGAATGGAACCCAGGGACTCACATGCTAAGTAAGCACTCTTACTTAAATGTATGTAGCCAACAGCCCTGTGAGTTCACTTCTGGCAGTAGTTTCTGATACATTAATTAGAAATACAAAAGAGGCGGCTGTACATATGTAGCCCCTTTTCCAGCCTTCACATAACATCACCTACATTATAAAATTCATATAATTGTATGACCTAAATTTGTCTGTAACTACAAGCCTAAACTAAGTAACATGTTTAAGAGAGTGTCGTGCTATGTCTACCATGTGGCCTCAAACTGTGGTCCTCCTCTCAACTTCCCAAGTTGCTGGGATTTGCATGCATCACACTGGATTTAGTACGCTTATCTTTTTTTTGTTTTTAATGCTGATCCTGGGGCTTGAACTCAGGGTCTGGATGCTGTCCCAGAGCTTTTTGTTCAAGGCTATTGCTCTACAACTTGAACTATAGTTCTACTTCTGGTCATTGTTGGTTAATTGGAGAGATAGTTTCACAGACTTTCCTTGCCTGGTCTAGTTTCAAACCACAGTCCTCAGATCTCAGCCTCCTTAGTAGCTAGGATTACAGGCATGAGCCACCAACACCCAACTAGTGTGTTTATATTAAAAGTAAAGTTGGAGGATGTATAAGGCAGGGAAGAGTTGAGAATCAGTTCAAGGACTTTGATTTTTTAGCCACTCTCAAGAGGAGAAAATTCAAGCTTGAATGTACTTCTAGAGCACAAATACTTCTATTTGCACAACTATGTCCACATTTTTTGAA
Organism: Dipodomys spectabilis; assembly: GCF_019054845.1. Classification (NCBI taxonomy): domain Eukaryota; kingdom Metazoa; phylum Chordata; class Mammalia; order Rodentia; family Heteromyidae; genus Dipodomys; species Dipodomys spectabilis. The sequence goes on along the minus strand of NW_024870769.1, from coordinate 10,869,488 downwards.
GAGAGGTTAAGATATACTTTATATTTCTTTTCTTTAGAAAAAACTCGAATTTCCATTTTCTAGAATTCATTTTGGTAACTATTAATTTATATGATTAGAGGCATAGTATATCTTATATATCGAATACCTTATGTTTCTTTTTTATTATTATTAATAAGGTTTTTTATTGTGAAAATACCACACAGAGGGGTTACAATTACAGAAGCAAGGTAATGAGTACATTTCTTACCAAGCATTGTTGCCTCCTCCTGTGTTTCCCCTTACCAATACCTTATGTTTCTATCCCATGTTAGCATACCAAAGAAACCAATGAGATTTTTTTTTTTTTACATGATAGCATACCAATAAGTGCTTTGGTGGTGAAGTATCCGCCATCATTAGTCACTAGAGGGCAATATACATTAATTTTCTCCTGTTGATTTTCTTCAAAGACCAGAGGGAGGCAGCAGCTCCGATGAAATAATGCATATGAGACTAAGGAGTCAGGTGTTCTGAGTAGCCCCTGTGTATCTCCACTGGGGGAACGTTCATGTTGGGCCACCAGGAGCTGAAATTTGACATCTTCCAATGAGTGGAAAGGTCATTTGTACTTGAGATCAGCCCACCATTGACTTACTATATTTGTTCAACAGGTAGGCAAAATATTCCCTATCATTTCTACGTGAGTTTGTGTGCATATCAGTAAAACATGGAACATGGCCCTCTTATCTTTGAAAAATAGCAGAGTAAGGTCGCAGCATGATTAAGGCCTGGACAACCTTTGGAGTTGTCCTCTCCTTGTTACTATTTACTAGAAAAGACCTGTGGAAGCACATGAGAGGTAAGGAATTCCGAAGTTATCGCTCCAAAGGCCAACTGGAAGGAATGAATAACCAGGTGTAAAACATTAAAAGTCAAGTTAAGCCTAAGTAACGAAAGAAAGAAATATGGGAAGAGGTCTCACAATTACAGTATAATTTATTATTTGTGGATGAAGAAGAAAGACACTGATTTAGGCAACATCCTGGGCCAGTTGTAATTTCCTGAGGAGACAACCAGACACCAGTGTTCATGAGACACTGCCCATAGACATAAGCAGCCAGAGCTCAGCTCTGCTCACCTGTCCTTGTAATTAGCATCTCTCCCTAGGGAGGCCAAGACACCAGCAACTGGACTTACCTTTGTAACCAAGGAGAAAAGGCAGAGGTGGTTTCAGATCCAGATAAGGCACCTCCCCCTTCTCCCCCTTCTCTTGTCCACCTGCGTGGACAAGAAAGAGAAACTGGTCAGGCATCTGTGGCTCACCGTAGAATCCTAGCTACTCAGGAACCTGAGATCTGAGGTTCCCAGTTGGTAGCCAGCCCAAGCAGCAAAGTCCATGAAAGTCTTATTCCAATTACTACCAAAAAGCTGGAGAAGGATCTGTGGTTCACATGGTAGAGTGTCAGCCTTGAGTGAAAAAGCTCAAGAACAGTGCCTGCCCAGGCCCTGAGTTCAAGCCCCAAAACCAACACAATAAAAGGCAGACAAGGAGGCAGCCAGTAAGGGAGGGAAGATGGAGGGGAGACAGGGAGGAAGGAAGGAATGGAGGAAAAAAGGAAGGGAGGAAAGGAGGGAGGGAGGGAGGCAGGAAGGAAAGCAGTCAGGCAGGCAAGGAGGCGAAAGCTGTTTGTTACAGGATAGCTGAGGACACACACAGCAACACGGGGTATAGAAGGCAAAGGATGCTTTGGCAGAATTTAGGTTCATTTTCTTAAATCCTCCAAAGGTCCTTGGCAACCATATAAGACAAAAGCAACCTTTGTTGTCTTGCTTTTCCCTAGAAGAATCTGAGAATGATGTTTCTCTTCGGATCTAGATAAAAACAGACTCTTATGTGTATGCTTTTGTTTGGTCTAGAGAAACAGGTGCAGGGTACACGAAGTAAAACATCTTAAAGGGGTGACAGAGGAAAATGAAAATTATGGTGATCATTATTCTAAGCTTCAAAACTCAATATTTGTAGTAACACATGTGCCTAATTGATTTAAGTGATTATAGTAGCAGAAAAATCATTTTCAAGAGAAAAGTCACCTGGATCTCTAATGAACAAACTCATAAAGTTGATGCTGATTGAGACTGGGAGGGGGCTGTGACTTGGTATTCAAGGGGCTACAGGGCTACAACCTGGCATCCCACATGACTGTCACCAAGGGTCCATGTTCCAAAGATGATTTAACCACAAGATGTATCTGCTTTGGCTGAAACTCAAATCTATTTAATACCCAAGGGGTATGTGTGTGTGTGTGTGTGTGTGTGTACTCAGGCTTGAACTTGGGGGCCTTGTACTCTTACTTGTTTAACTCAAAACTGGCCCTCTACCACTTGAGCTACAGCTTCACTTCTAGCTTTTTGCCTCTTAACTGGAGAAAAGAATCTCATAGACTTTTCTGCCTGACTTCAACTACGATCTTCAGATCTCAGCCTCCTGAGCAGCTAGAATTACAAATGTGAGCCCCCAGCACCCAGCCCTAAAAAATGTGTGTGTGTGTGTGTGTGTGTGTGTGTGTGTGTGTGTGTGTGTGTGTGTGTGTGTACATGGGCATGCGCCAGTTCTGAGGTTTGAACTTAGGGCCTAGGCACTGTCCTTGAGCTTTGGTGCTCAAGGCTAGCACTCCAACACTTGAGCTACATCACCTCTAGCTTTTTGGTGGTTAATTGGTGTTAAATTTCATGGGTTTGCTCAGCTGGCTTTGAACAACAATTCTCAGATCTCAGCCTCTTTAGATTACAAGCACGAGCCCCAAGGAAATTTTTTGTGAGTGTGCCAGCCCTGGGGTTTAAACACGGAGCCTGGGCAATGTCCCTGAGCTTTTGTACTCAAGGCTAGTGTTCTACCTCTTGAGCCACAGCTCCATATCCAGCTTTTTGGTGATTAATTCAAGATAAGGGTCTCACAGATTTTCTTGCCGGGGCTGCTTCAAATCATAATCCTCAGATCTCAGCCTCCTATGTAGTTAGGATTACAAGTGTGAACCACTGGTTCTTGGCTAGGATTTTATTTTTAGTGAAGTTTAAGGCTGGGCAGAGTGACTCATGGTAATCAGTTACTCAGAGGTGAAGTTTGGGAGAATGGATTAGAAGTGACCCTAAGCATAAAGTGAGTGAGACTCCATCTCAATCAATAAACCAGGCGTGGACATACATGCCTGACATCTCAGATACACAAGAGTCCCTAGCTGGGAAGATCAGGGCCCAAGCTGGCCCAGGGCCAAAACATAAGATCCTCATCCAAAAATAAAAAGGTGGGGGGGGGGGGGGTAACAATATCTGCCTAACAACCCCGAGATCCTGAATTCAAACCCAAGTACAACTAAAATCAAATAAGTAAACAAATATTCATTTTCATCTTGAGAAAAAGATACTATTTCATAATCCAAATCATCAGGACCCAGGTATAGGTTAACAAATGTTTCCACTTCTGTAGGAAGATTGGGATTCAGGGATCAGACCACATATTTGTCAATGTATACCTAAATGCATAACCCTTAGCTCTTAGGGTCTGCACCTCCATTCTCCACATCAGTCACTAATAGGGGAGCAGCATGTCCTCCTTTCCTCATGTCTGCAGTGCATTCACATACCCTGGCATCAGTCCTGGCAAAGCCCAGAGCTTCCCTGTGCTCTGCTTGTCCCGCGTACCTCCCTATGGATCTTGAAGTACAGCCTGTACCATGATACCACTCCTCACTTGCTCCTGCCTCCAAACTTCCTAGATGAAGTCCTGGAAAGCACCCATCCTGGCTATTTATCAGTGACACTGATGGAATGTCTTCTGTCAGGGCAAAACCAAACCAGGAAATCCAAGGCTGGGCTGAGCTAAAGGGTTGCCTCAGCTACCTGCAGAAGAAGGCATGAATGTCTGGATCACTTTTGTGGGGCAAGGGGGCCTTGAACTCAGTATCTGGGCACTATCCCACTATTGGCTCAAAGCTAGTACTACACCACTTGAGCCACAGTTCCACTTTGGGGATTCATTAGAGATGAGTCTCTTGGGTTTGTCTTTGTTGGCTGACTTCAAATCATAATTCTAAGATCTCAGTCTCCTGAGGATTACAGTCGTAAGCCACTGGCAGCCAGCTTTGAATCATTTTTTATGGTTTAAATCCACAAATCATATCTGAGGGACAGAGTGAGAAGTAGTTGGTTGGCAGTCAGACACCAGGAGAATCTGGGTGGGTGGCAAGGTACCATCAGGGGAAAGGTTCAGGACTGATGGCATCTAAAAGAGGGTGAGAGTGTGCAGACCTGTTCCTAAGAATGGAAAAGAGGATTAAGCTCTAATTCAACCTCTGTAAGAGACAGAGTTGAGGTCCAGAGAGAACCATGGCAGCAGAATCAGAAAGTGTGGGTACATTGCTGTGAATAGTCAGAGGTCAGTCAGGTCTGAAAACATCTCCAGATTGCATTCTCTCAGAAAGATACGAGGGATATGAGGAAACGATATGAGGGAAAATGAAGTCCCAGAGACTGAGGTCTGGCAGTTCCATGGTTCAAGATCTAGTCAAGAATCAGATGCCAGCAAATGACAAAGCGGAGCAGAAAATGGGAAGTTTGGAAAACAGACTTCATGGAGAAATAAATCTGTTTCCATATGAAATGTGATAATGAAACATGTAATAATGAACATGGCAGTGGATATCAGCAATTTAAAGTAAACTCACGAAGCCACATCACAATGCAGCGTTTACTTCATATTTGAAGGAGTTTCTGTATCAGACCGGTTTTTGAGGAGAGAAGGATGCACAGATACACATGTCAGCATAAAGATACCACATGCTAGAAGACACAGAACAATTAAAGTGAGGCACTAAGGATATCTGAATTGTCTGAACACTGTTTTATTGTGTGTAAGTGTGTGTGAGTGTGTGTGTGTGTGTGTGCGTGCACGCACACAAGCACGCACAAGTGCGTGCTAGTCCTGGGGCACAAACTCAGAGCCTGGGTGCTGTTCCTGAGCTTTTGTGTTCAAAACTAGCATTCTACCACTTGAGCCACAACTCCATTTCTGGCTTTTGGGATGCTTAATTGGAAATAAGAGTCTCATAGGGTTTTCTGCCTGCGCTGGCTTTGAACTGTGATCCTCAGGTCCCAGTCTTCCCAGTAGCTAGGATTGCAGACATGAGCTACCAGTACCTGGCAGTGAAACATCGTTCTGATAAAAGCAACGAACTCTGTCTGTGATGGTGGTCATTTATGTAGCATTGTCACCACTTAGCATCTTATCATCAGTTTTTCAAGTAGAAGTGCACCTTTTCCTGTGAGCCCACCAGAGATTTGATTTATGACAATAATCCATATTCACTAATTCAACGGTTCAGATGTCAGATGGGTGCTGGTGGCTCATGCCTGAAGTTTGAGTTACTTGGAAGACTTCAGATCAGAAGATTGCATTTTGAGGTCAGCTCCGGCAGAAAAGTTTGAAAGACTTCTCAACCCACAGCTGAAACAGTGGGCTATGACCGTTATCTCAGGCTTCATGGAAAGCTGAGACTAGGAAAATCAAGATGCCAGCCCAGCCCAGGCAGAAAAATCTTCAAGAATCCATCTCTATGGAAGGGAAGTTGGACTTGGTGGACTTTGCCTGTTTTTCAACTTTCAGTGATGACTATGAGCCTAAAAGAATGCAGCTCCTGATTCAGGCACACCTAACAAAACTCTACCATAAAAATAATCAGCAAATACCATGGCAAAAGGTGTGGTTTAGTGGTCTCGGGACAGCTTATGAAGCACAGGGCCCTTAGTTCAACCCCTAGTACAGGAAGGAATGAAGGAAGGAATGAAGACCTAGATGTAGAAACTAGGATATATCCTCTCAATTATGATAAGCAAGAGTCATCAGGCATGCATGCAACCAAAATGACAATAAGGTTCTTCTATACTTACATCATCACAGTTGGAATGGAAAAGAAATACCAAATGTTGGCAAGAATGTGAATCAATCCATACTATGCTGGTGGGAATGTAAAATGGGATATCTACCTTGGAAACCACCACTAGCTTCTTAAGCTAAATAGATAGCTTCTTGGTGGACTCAGCAATCTTTTTCCTAGATATGACACTGAAAAGGATGGGTTCGATATGTCCCCAATATACACACACACACAGTAGCACAAGCATAGCATCTTTATTTATGTTAGCTAAAAAACTAAAGCAGACCCAAATGAGAATGAAGAATAGTCTAGCTAGTGAGTGAGGTGGAATACGTTCCCACAGTGGAATGAACGAGCAGGACAGTGCTCATCTCAGTACCTGCAATTATGTGGAGAACACTCACAGCAACAAGAAGGCACACAAAAGAACATGTGTGCTTCCTGTGCTAAGCAGAGAAGGAAGGGATCCAGAGCTTCCCAGAGTTTTCCAGAGTCCTGGAAGCCATGTCTGTTCCATGTTTTGACTTAAGCAGTCTGGTTACATACATTTCTAAAACACAGGAAGCTATACTTGGCCAAAAAAAATTGTACATTTTAAATATGCATAGTATATAACAAAACTCCTAAAATTAGAATAACTCAGTAAGTGAAGCTGTAGAGGTAAACAATAGAGGATGGATCACAGCTCAAAGCCAGTCCAGTTGGAAACTTTTGCAAGATTCCATTCCAGGTAACCAGGAAAATGCCCTACTTGAGTGGTAGGGCACCAGATGAGAGTAATAAAATTCAATGAGAACATGAGGCCCAGAATTCAACCCTAGGACCAGCATACACACACACACACACACACACACACACACACACACACACACACACAAATCAAACAGCAACAACAAAAAGGTACTTATTTGGTTTAAAGCAGTATAGTATTAGAAACAATGGGAGAGTCCTTTGGTAACTTTTTCTCTCACTCTTTCTGTATTTATTTTTTAATGAGTTTATCCTTCAGGGTGTCGTTGAGGCTCAAATTGGTGGCATCTAATACAAGTTGTTTCAACGTTTACAAATCTGATACATTTAGGAAAGTTTGTAAACTAAATTTGAATTCAATTAGAAAATCCCAGATTGGGGCTCCAAATTGAAGATACCCCAAAAGAACAAGTTATCTGAAACCCCCCGTAGAAGGTGATAAAAGCTGCTTTTGTCCATCTTAGTGAAAGCTATCTCACAGAGAAAGTGTGGAAACTGGATAGCAAGCTAAATCTGAGCTGCTAGTTTCAAACTATTACAGAAAATAGTCACATAACACAAGGCCTGTGGAAGAGGAATACAAATGAAGGTGTTCCACATGCTATTTCTTCGAGCAGTCACTTCAAAAGAATGGTGTCATTCAGGAGGCTAAGAAATTTGCATCATGGACCTGAATTTTTGCATATCACACACACAAAAGCCACTTGTAAATTTCTTATTTATTTGACTTTCTATCCTTCAGGCTCCACCGGTGCAGCTCATAAAAATGCCATGGCCACACCTTTGTAATCAGTTGAGGAATGTCAAGGTTGCTCATTTTACAACAGGGGAGTGGGGATGGCAAATAGTTATCCTCTCAAGGAACTGTCGCTAAGAACAAGCATCTCTGCTCTCTGCAATGACTTCCAGAAGTGGGCCCATGACAGACCCAGGAAAAGTACTTGGTATTATGAATTAATTCTCCCTAAGAAAAAATGGGAGAGAGGAATACATTAGAACATCACCTCTGACACTCCCGGGAAGTAGGAGAAGGACTAACCAAGCTGAAATCAGGTGTTTATTTTGTTTTGTTTTGCGTTATTGAATGTTACTTGTTTGTTTATTTATTTTCTTGTGCTGGTACCAGGGCTTGAACTCAGAGCCTGGACACTGATGCTTACCCTTTTCACTCACGGCTGGCACTCTACCACTTAAAACAAAGCTCTATTTCTGCCTTTGGGGGTGGTTCTTTGGAGGTACAAGTCTCACGGACTTTTCTAGCCAGGCTGGCTTTGAATCACAGTCCTCAGATCTCAGCTTCCTAAGTAAATAGGATTACAGATGTAAATTACCAGTGCCTGGCTCAGGGCACAGTTCTCCTGATGCCTGTGAAGGTGGTGGATAGTCTGTTACACATAGCTTTCAGAGCTTTCTTTTTCCCCCATAGCAAAGCCACCTCAATTCAGAGTCTTATCCATAGCTTATAAGGGGGAATTTTCACGAATATGTGAGCCCAATACTGATTTGTTTAAAGAAAAAGATTCACAATAAAACTAAATACACAGAGGCCAAGGCAGATATGAGATATCAACTTTGCAAATTATGAGCTATATCCAGATGTGGTTACTACCACATCCAAAAGAAGGTTTCATCACTCTTGTTGAAAAGTTTGTGTGGAAAGCAAACAACAAGCAGAAAAAATAGACTCAGCAACAGTTAATCATCTGAAGGCAAAGGTCTTAGAGACTGCTTTCAAGGGACTCTCAGCCTGGGATCAGATAGTTTCCCTTATGCAATGCTACACACATCTGACCAAATCCACCCTGGTGTATCTCTTCTATAAAGAGTTATGTTTTCTGTATGGATATAAAAAGAAATCAGGTTTTTGCGCATTAATAGCTGTCCATCCTTTGGAGGCAGTTTCTGCGGTGATTTCACCAACTGTTTTTCCCAGGGTGTACTTGTAGATCCTTTATAGTATCCAAAACTAACAGCACAATGCCCACCATTATCACTTCAATCTGATAATAATTACTTTTGTGAGTCTGAGAAAGTCAAGCTCATCTTTTTTTGGATCAAAGCTAGGAATCTATATATTTTAGCATATAAATAGGCATATGGCTTCTTGAGGTTAAGATACCACCCATGGTTGAGGTTAATCTGACATTAATGATTTCAAGAAGAACTGAACCTACAAAACAGAGCCAGGATTTGCTGAAATTGCTAGGATTATGGCCCATCTCTTCTTGTAACAATTCCTGTGAGTTTTCTGTTTAGACTCTCTACGGCAGTCAGTAATTCATATGTAAGGTAATCTATCTCTTGCCACACAAGGGTTAAACAGATTGGTTTAGAAATTATAACCTGCAACATTGTGCTGCTTCAGAACAATTCTAGAAAGTATTCACTATTATGTTATTTGTTTTATAGATGAGGGAAAAAAAAGTCACATCAGAAGATTTAAGTCGTGTGACATCGTTTCTATCCCGGATAATTACAAGCTGTTGATCCAACCAGAAGAATACCAATGAACAAAATGAACCAATCCAGTAAACAAAGTAAATGGCCCTATGTGGTTATATTAGTCTTTTCTCAGATCACATGCAATTATGGCCTGATTTGTTCCTGTAGCACTCTACTTAGAATCTGTACAGTTAGTATGTTCAGCAAGCAAGATTTAAACACAAAAAGTCCTAAAACAGAGCTCGGTACATATTTCACATATATAACCCAGACCTAGGGCTGTTCTGCACTAGAGAGAGATTTGCTATTGGAGCAAGGTCTTCCTGCATGGGCTCCCTGAGTTTCTGAAGTTTCCGGAAGGGAAAGACGCCAAGGCAAACTTGACACCAAGGATCCCATACATTCATCCTTGTGTACTGAAAGGCGACACCTGTCTTCACAAACGCATGGCTAGCCTTATTTGGAAGGGGCTATCATGGCACAGACTTGAAATTCGAGCAAGCCTGTTACTGGACAGGTTGTATTGTGTGTCCTGGGAGCATCAGATCCAGCCACACTCTGCATGGTGATTCTGTGCTCATTGCTCCGTGAGGCTCAACATAGGCTTCTGACTTGGAGACCACTGATTGTCCTGCATGAATTTCCATGACAGGTTGATGGTCAGAGGACAGAGAACAGGAAATGGGACCCAGCAGACAAGACCAGAGCAAGAAGCATGACAGTAAAGTTTGTTCTCTTTGATGCATTTCATCAATGTAAATTGATCGGTCCATTAGAAACCGCGTCTGCCAAATCAAACCAATTTCTCTTTTCTTTGGAAATGTGCCTAAATCGCACATGAAAAAGAGAAATGGAGTTTAATTACTATATATCTTGGACCAGAGAAACCAGAGATACCATGTCCAGTTATCAACTCCAATTTCCTTCCATCAAAGGGAAGAGAGATCATTTGTAACCTGTGCCCACTCACAAGTGGATGTGTAAAATAAAAGCCTAATCTGGGGTCTGAAGGTGTGTATAGTTCATGTGGTGGAGCATTTGCCTAGCATGCATGGGGACTGGGTTCAATCCTCAGCACCACACACACACACACACACACACACACACACACACACACTTTAAATATCCATAATGAAGCATGGAACATCTTTTTATGTTGTTAGGAACACCAGTGATATCAATTAAAAGATGTCCTTGACACACTACCTTTGAAGTGAGTTTGCAAACAAATTACTTCATGAGTGGCATTCCCCACACTCAGTTTCTTGTTTCCTAATAGGAGATAATTGCCCAAATCAGGATTGGCCTGGCCCTTAGTGAGGTCTGCATTGGGAAAAGCTTCCTATCTCCAACCTCCTGTGAGAAGTTGAGGACAGAGACTGCAGAAATGAAAATAAAGTGGAAACCACTGCAGTCACTTATATGGTGTCTTTAATTTTTCTGTTTTCAGTTAATAATATTTTCAGATATGTTTACTCATGTGATAAGATAAATACATGTAAGGAAATAGTTTTAATCATTACTGCAGTTTCCAAATAAAACGTAATAAGATTTTTCAAAATATCCTGGCCATTCAGTCTTTTGCCTGTGATTGACAATCTGTAAGCCAGCCGAAAACTTTAGCATAGAATAGGGATGTTAAAAATAAATTTTGGCATACATTTTTGCTAACACACATATCAACATAATTGTTAATACAAACAATTCACATAATCCTTCAAAGTGGGTCCATTTGATTGTGTGTGTGTGTGTGTGTGTGTGTGTGCCAGTATTACAGCTTGAACTCAGGGCCTTACACTTTTGCTTAGCTTTTCTATTCAAAGCTGTTGCTCGAATGCTTGCCTCTACTTCTGGCATTTTGGTACACTAATTGGAGATAAGAATCTCACAGACTTTACTACCTTGCCTGCCTTTGAACCTCAATCTTCAGATCTTAGCCTCCTGAGTAGCTAGGATTACAGACATGAGCCAGCAGTACCTGACTCCTCCCACCCCAGTACTGGGGATTGAATCGAGAGATTAATATTTGCTAAGCAAATGGTACTGTCCAACTATGCCCTCAGCCTAAGCCTGCTGTTACTAGGTTCTTTTATAAGTAAGATTTGAGTTTCCTCTAATGGCCTGTGGGTCACAGCATCACCACTTACAGTGAGGGGCAAAGGGCTGAGTGATAGCCCCATTCTGGAAGTTGCAGCCAATTATGCAATTGTTCTAAGATAAATATTTCCAAGGAAAAATCATCCATTTGGGGATTGTATGTTACTGACTATAGTCCATTTTTCCACATGAAGTCGCTATACTGCATAAATGACCTAATGAATAAACTTCCAAACTATTGGACAACAGTAGAATGAATGCAACAGGCTTGTTACCTCAATCTGATAATTTGCAAAGGTCCCTGTAAAATTTTCATCTCTCTAAGTAGTATCACTGAAAAATGAAGGCTAAATTTTAGTTGATATTTTTGAGTAATTAAAATTAAGTTTGTAAAACATATTAATGTGCACAGTGTACATATATGAAACAATGCAATGTTTTAAAGCTCACCACAAAACCCACCATCAAAAAAAGAAATTTCAGTATTTTTTGAACTATTTGAAATTACTAAGTATGTTTGTGTTTACATATTTGATCATGTCCTTCTAAGTGATAAGAGAGACCTAAAGGTTGTAATATCATTAAAACAATTCGATGGAATAATTTTGTATGAAAAAGGTGCATTTAGTAGCTAAGGTAGCTATGCAGTAATATGTTGATGCTAACAAAATATTCTAGTTTGGATTGTGCACTTTTTGTAATAGGGATTTATTGTTGAGGTCATAATAAGATAGCACAATCATAGTTAATAAACTCAGCACTGATTTGGTTAGAGCTTAGGGACACTAGGATAGATAGGTATATCAAAGCTGAAAAAGATGACAGCCTCATAATATTCTTTGGAAATTTCAAAAGAATCAGGACTGACTTGTATTAAAGATTTGCTTTGGCTCATATTGACAACATAAAAATACTGGTCCCCAAAGCTCCGTGTTGACCTTTGTGCACAGCTTTCTTTTCTTGTCCTTTCTTTTCTGGAACTGGGCATTGAATCCAGGACATTGCATTTGCTAGGCAAGCGCTTTGCCACTGAGCTACGTCCCAGCCCTAAGTAGCTTTCTTCTAGAAAGCACTGTAGCCCAACGTCTGTAGCAACCAGTGCCTCCTGACCCTCTCTCCTAATAGGTCTCTCTTTAATTGGGAATAAGCAAACAACTGATGTTTTAAATTCATCTTTGCTGATTTTGGTGGCAGCCCTATGCAGTAGGGAATTCGTCATGATCCTACAAGGTGGATGTTTGCATCCTAATCAACTCACTAGCCACACAAAGCAATTAAGGGACAAAGGGTTGGGGGCTGAAGGTTGCAGATTTGAGATTTGCAGATTTGAGAGAAATGCAAACTCTAGAGGATTTATTTATCAGCCTAATTGCGTGTCAACATCTTTTTGTAAGTCCATGAATGTAGGTAGAGCTTGAGAATAGAGCTTACATATAGGAAATAATAAAAGAGAACCCTGGTTCTTCGAACCTTAAGTGATATCACATTGAAGAGTTCTTTAATCCCCCAGGTTGGAATCTAGGTCTTTTCAAATGAGCAATGCTCTCCTCTCTCCCCCACCTTGCAACCCCCAAGATATTACTAATCTTCCTGTATCACTTCACAGAAGACGGTAACCAGCATGCAGATTGGAGGCCTGGGGATGGTCCACACCTGTCAGATGGCTGGGTACCTGGAAACAAAAGGCTTTTGTAGTTCTGTTGGCACCATCTGTGACATGATCCTCACAGCTGTTATCCACATTTTATTTTGTTTGCTCTATAGAATACTGGAGAAAAGAGGATTCTCAGATGATCATCATGCAACTGAACAAAATGTCTTTCTTTTAAAGTGGGAAGGAAGCTTCTGCCTAGTCAGAGATGACAGAACAGAGCACCAGCCCTGCAAAGTCAATAATTGTGTCAGGTGATAGAGTTCATCAGAAAGTGGCTTTTTTCTTCTAGTTTATTTGAGTTTTGCAACACTTATTTCTGGCTCCTTTGGCAAGATAATCAATGTTTTGCATTACACAGTATTATGCTGTCTTGCATAATTATGATGACTTTTACTCATACTAAGGACATTATAAGCACATGAAAAGACCTAAAAATATACAGAGAAAATAATACATATTTTTAAAAATAGTTATCTTATGCATTGATAGAGCTAGTAACTTTATTATTAGTAGTAGTATTAGTGTTATTAAAAATTTGTCATTGTGAGTTGAAGGTCTGACTTCTAGTTAACTTGTTTTGTGTCAATGTTTTAGTGGCCAGCATAGCTAAACATGTCTCCTCCCAAAACACAGAGATCTTTAAAAGAGACATAGGGAAAAGAGCATAATTGTCTTGGTGAATGATGCCACTCATTTACAAATTGTGTAGGGTTCACTTCGTGTTCCAGATGTGTCACTTTTTAATATCTTGTTAAGTGTGATGATTCAATGCAGACTTTAATTATTACCACCAAAGCAAAATAATATATAGACTTACACACATATAATATATATATATATATATATATACATATATATATATACAAATCTGACATGGAGTATTGCTATTCAACAATGAACCAAAGACATATTCACATGCTTCTTTTGCTATTTTTTTCAGATTCTGAGAAAACAGTTATGTAATACATTTGTCCCAAATAACTAATGGCTTCTTATTTCCCTACTTCAGGACTGTTTTTCTCTATAGGTTTACACAGTTCACCAAACACAATCAAACAACTAAAGGGCATCAGAACCAAGGCATAAGTTCAAAAGATAAACTCATACTGCCCTGTAAACCTCATTTTCACATGGACAGAAAAGTCAGACTTGATCTTAATGTCAAAAGACTTTACTGAGGGGAAAACTTCATTACCTCCATGGTTCAGGTAGAAAATTTATTCTCCAATCTGAAAAATAATGTGTGTGTGTATGTGTGTATCAGTTTATCTGTAGTGATTTTCTGTTACACACAAATAGGCAATGAAGGACAATAAATGGGTACATTTTATAATAGGAGGATTATATTGCAGTTGAAGATACAACATAGGTGAGGCCCAGTGGGTCATGCCTGTAATCCTAGCTACTTAGGAGAGTGACATCCTGAGGATCAGTAGCCAGCCAGGGCAGGAAATTCTGTGAGACTCTTGCTAACCAGCAAAAAGCTGGAAGTGGAGCTGTAGCTCAAATGATAGAGTGCTAGCCTTGAGCAAAAAAGCTAAAGAACAGTGCCCAAATTTTCAATTCAAGCCACAGTTCCAACACACATATGAACACTGCACACACACACACACACACACACACACACACACACACATAAAAAGTAATGTTAAGTGAAGTAAATCAGGCTGAGAGCATGTGACTTCTCTCATATGTGGAAGTTAGACTTAAAAATATAAACATATATGAGGATACATACAGGACAAGAAACATATATACAATCAAAATGATAAAAATATGTAACACACAGATGTGGATTCTCAAATTGTAACTCCTTTGAAGAACTTAAAGATAATCTAGCAGAATGAGTAAACAGAAAGATGAAACATATCTTCTAGAAGGGAATTAGGGCCAAAGGGGTGGGAGCAGACAAATGGAGAGAGAAATACTGGCAAATACATTCATAGTGCTCAATGTACATATGTGAAAATAGAATCAGGTAACTTGAGAGCAAGGGTAGGGTTGAGATAGATGAAGAGGAAAGAATAATGGAAGAGGTTACACTGATAAAGATTCATTGTACTCGTAAATTGGCATGTTGAATTGAGATCCCTTTGTGTAACTATTTAAATATAATAAATTAATTTTTAGAAGTACAGAAAGTAATCCCATTCCATGCAACACATATTTATATGTATACACTTACTTTTGGCTTTCCAATTTGTTTAGCTCTCAAAGGAAATGCAACATATATAATGTAAAGACAAGTCTCAAAACAATTACACGAGTTCCACTTCTCTTCCCTCTCTAAATGTAGAACTTCTGATTCTCTCTTGACTAACAATTTTTACCACAACTTCTACTTACCCTACTTTGCAATTTTTATATTTCAGATTTTTTGTACATTTTTATTGTAAAAATACTGTACAGAGGGGTTACAGTTACATGAGCAAGGTAATGAGTACATTTCCTATCAAGCATTGTTGCCTCCTCCTTTGTTTTTCCCCTACCATTCCACCTCCATAACTACCTCCTCCACCAAAGTTGTAAAGTTTGTTTTCAACATAGTGTCTTGTATATCTCATTGTTACAATGGGTCAACCAGAGTTTTTACATTTATATTGGCATGAACTTTCAGTGTCTTTAAGGAAGCAACTTATTTTTGCTTGCTTTTGTTATTTATTTTTCATGGTATTGATAAAAGTATGCTCTATTGTGAGGGGAAGAAGTGACATTGTCCCAAAAGAAGTGTACTCTTTACCTGACTTATGAACTGAAACCCCTCTGTATACTAGTTTTTAGTAACAATTGTTTAAAAAGGAAAACAGGCATGCTCGTTAGCTGATGACTTCTTTAATACATAATAGAAACACTCTTAAGACTCCTCTTGAGTTTTATGTGTACTGTCATCTCAGCCGCACCTTTCCCTGACTTCTTTTACCCAACTAAGTCACCTCTTGAATCTATGAGCACTGTCAAATCTTGGAGAACTTGACAGAGCTGTGCACACACACAGGCACACACACACATCAACCTTGCTGTTTGGAGGACTGTCTTTATCTGTGTTCTTGCTTTCCTCTGTTGTCCAAGGTCAATGTGAATTATAACCCTCTATTCCACAGCCCTATTTGTCCCCATGTGACTCCATATCAACTACAAATGTATGAAGCATGCTTTCCATTCCATCTCACTCAGGTCATTGATAAAGCTGTTAAACAATACTGGGCTCAGGTCCAGGTCCTGGGGAAACACCTGTTCTCTTACTCCAGGTATCACTGATCACTGATAGCATTTCCAGAACAGACCTTCAGCCAGTCACCCTGCAATGCTTGCAATGAATTTTCTGTGTGACAACTGTAGTATATCTATGTGGAAACAGTTGTTTGTTCAAAGTTGTTTCATGAACAACATTCAAAGACAGTGATCATTGTAGATTACTATTTAGTAGCATGTTAAATAATTTGCAAGGTAAAAGAAGCATGAGGGTTCATTCCTCTGTCACGCATATAAGAAAAAACAAAGCTCTCAATTGGTGCATGAGGAGAATTCTTGAATAGGACAATATTCACTCTACTTACAAACAAGCTCGCAGCTATTAATAGGATATAGTAATAGTGTAATAGGATATATTAATAGTGTAACATTTACGCTATGATTAACTTTCAGGGATGATACAGAAGGGGTTTTTACAACTAGCTAGCTTTTCATTTTCCTCTTATTCAAGCTGTCTCTTTTTTACATTTTTATTGTTATTATTGTTTTTATACTTAGAGGTTACAATTTTAAGTCAGATTATGAGTACAATGTTTCTTGGTCAATGCTACCCCTTTCTTTGTTCTCCTCCATTTCCCCCTTTCCATCACTATCCATAAGTTACACAGTTCATTTTTTATATAGTGTACATTGAATATAATGAGTGTATTTGCTCACCTTTCCTCAAGTTATAGTGTACATTGAATATAATGAGTGTATTTGCTCACCCTTCCTCAAGTTGTTCTTATTTGATATCTAGAAATAATATGTCCAGTATTTCAAAGTTTTCTGATTCAATGGCATCTTTCTAGATAATAACCCCTCGCTTCAAATAAAACTACACACAAATGAATTCTGAGTTAAATGAATAATTTGATCTTAAGAATGAGGATAGCCTGAATAATTTTATTTAGCATTTTATCTCAACTTTATTATCACATCATACAGTTGGGTGAAATATAACAAATGGTATTTTCCTTGTTTCTGAAGACTTTCCTTGCTGGGAACCTCACAGATTCTAAAGATGCTTTCCCTCCTATTTGTGTCAGAAGGTTCTAGTTCCATTATCCAAAGCTGGCACCTTAGTTACCTGCCCTAATTGGACACATTCACTGCTTATAAAAACAGTAAGAGCTGTTGAGTCAGAGCTGGGAATTTACCCAGCTAGTAATTGCATGATTGAAAAATTGTTTCACTTTTTAGGGTCTTCATCTGTGAAATGGAAAGAAAAAAATCAAGGGACTGTATTATCTATCTCATGGAGAACAGTCCACTTCAAAAGTTTTAGATGGGGGCTGGTGAATCACACTTGCAATCCTAGCTACTCAGGAAGTTGAGATCTGAGGATCATGGTTCAAAGTCAGCGCAGGTAGGAAAGCCTATAAGATTCTTAAATTAACCACCCAAAAGCTAGAAGTGAAGCTGTAGCTTGAGGCATAGGGCACTAGCCTTCAGCACAAAGGCTCAGGGACAGTGCCCAGGCCCTGAGTTCAATCCCCAGGACTCACACACGCACACACACACACACACACACACACACACACACACAAAATGTCTACAAGTCTACATGTTGAGTAGTCCTTATCTAAAATGCTTGACACCAGAAGTGTTTCAGATTACAGATTTTTTTTTAAATTTTGAAATATTAGTATATACATAATGAGGTGTTTTGAGGATGGATTATAAATTCAAATGTGGAATTCATTTATGTTTCATATACATGTTATGCTCATAGCCTAAATGTAATTTTAAACAATACTTTCTCTGTCGCTGGTGTTATGATCCTAGCTACTCAGGAGACTGAAATCTGAAGATTACAGTTCAAAGCCAGCCCAGACAGAAAGGTCCAGGAGACTGTTATCCCAATTAAACACCAGAAAAACTGGGAGTGTAGCTGCAGCTCAGTGAGCAAAAAGAGCTCAGAAACAGAGCCCTGGCCCCAAGTTCAAGTCCTGACAACAACAACAATAATAATAATATTTTAATAATATTTTACATGAATAAAAAGTTACATGTGTGTGGAATTTATCACTTTGAGATTATGTTTATACTCAAAACATTTTTAATTTTAGATTTTCAGATCAGAAATGTTCAACTTTAATGATATGTTTGCCAAAAGAACCTTTATCTAATTATGAACAAAGTTGATTCAAGAAATATTATGTTAAAAACTCAATCTGCTCTCCAAGACTGGAGAAAACTATGGTAACATAAAGAATAATGTCATGTGGAGCTCTGACAAGGATCTTAAACTAGAAAAGAGGGAGGAAAGGAATCTTTTAAATAAATAGTATAGTTTAATACTGTAGTTTAATTGGTAGCTTTGTACTAACCTCAGTGCCCCAGACAGAATGATAGAAACTTTGTATGCTGTTTTTGCAACTTCTCTGCAAGTCTAAAATTATTTGAAAGTATTTCAAAGTGTTACAATTAGTGTAAAACATCTAAAAGTTCAATTTAGTTATTTTTAAATGCAAATGTTTGTTTAAGAAATTATTTTATAGCTACGTGCTTGTAGCTCAGGCCTATAATTTTAGCTACTCAGGAGGCTGAGACTGGAGGATCACGGTTCAAAGCCAGACTGGGCAGGAAAGTCTGTGAGACTCTAATCTCAAAAAAAAAAAAAATCCAAAAGTAACACTGTGGCTCAAGTGGTAGAGTGGTAGCCTTAAGCCCAACGAGGCTCAGATACAGTGCTCAGGCCCAGTGTTCAAGCCCCAAGACCAACAATATCTTTAATAATTCTACAAAGGGGTTTCAATTCAACGTATCAATTTATGTGCACAACGCATCTTTCTTAATGTAATTTCGATTACTTTTGTTTTTATGTCTTTTTCTGTAGTTTTAGCATTGTAGAAAAATGCAATTGAAAGAGGAATTTATGAAAGAAGATTGAACACTAGCCCTTGGCTTTGTTTGCATACAGGACAATATGGTCTTGGAAAGACACTTGGATTGGGGTCTAGGGCTTGCGGGAAAAAGGCTTTGCAGAAAGAAGGTGATGACAAGGCTGAAGACAGCAGGCATGGACAGTTCTTTCAAGGAGATTGGTTCTGTAGGAGATTGTGAAAGAGGCCGAAACACCAGAGAGCACATTTAAATGAGTATGCTCCGGCATGTTGCCTTGTTGATAGAAATGATCAAGTTCAAGTTAAAAACATGATGATGGGAAGGAAAAAAGGGGAACCAGAGGAACAATTCTTATGTCGGAGACAGGTGGGCCTTAGGAGAAGGACCCCATGATTCTCTTCAGCAGGATGAGAGGTAGGCTTGTAGGCACAAAAGCAGATCCATCAAGAGCATGAAAGACACACGGAAAGACTTTTCTGCTAAAAATGCTTCTTGGTTTGATTATGTGACTTAGTATTTTTAAACTTAATGATGGTGTGTGTGGAGATGGTTCTTTGAGTTTGAATGTGGACCATTTTGGGGGCTGGCGCTGTGCTATGTGCAGTTCTCTGTGGAGCAGCGGCAGGGAGCTACTGTTGTAGCTACTCCCGTGAGCACTCAGGAAAACAACAGAGACAGTGCCACACACTGTGGGAGGGGGTACTCAGCTCACTGTCCGCTTATCATATCTTCAAGTAAAGGATGGGTTTATCGGGACATGACCTCATCCTCAACTGAGGAACAGCTGTACTTATGTCTCCTCATGAAATGGTGACTGAGGCTGCCAGCTCTATTAGTCAGAATTCTCCAGAGAACGGGAACAGATGGGAACAGATACATATTCACAGTCCAGCTGCCCATCAGCAGGCAACTCTGGATCAGAAAAATAATTGTCTACATTAAATAAGTACAGCTTTGCTTTTCTTGTCATTTATTTTCTAAACAATACTACATATTATTTGTCTGACATGTATATTGTAATGAGTGTTTAAAGTAACCTAGAGATGACTTAAAATGTACAGGGAGATAGGTATTAGTTCTAGGAAAATACCATGTTATTTAAGAAATGAGTTCAGGCAGATTTTTATTATCATAAAGGTTATCAAACCTAACCTGTTCAAACAACAACCGATGACCATATGCAGAGGGAACTCAAGATGAGTGTCAGCTTCATTTATTATGAGGATTGGTTCACACCATGAAAGGGGCTAAAAAGTTTCAAGCTAGGCCATTGAACAGCTGGAGACCAGAAAAGCCAATGGTGAAATCTAACCCAAAGGCTGGACAAAGGCAAGTTGGTTTGTGTGGGGAGAGAGAATGCAATGAATTTGAAGCCTTATTTAGATCTTAAATGCCCCTCGAAGGCTTCTTCTATATTGAAAACTTAGTCCCTAGCTGATAGCATGTTGGGACATGGTGGAAATTTTAAGAGGTCAGGTCCTAGTAGATGGAACTTGAGTCACTGGGGTCATGCCTTTGAAGGGGATTTCATGTCCCAGACTCTCCTGTCTTCTCTCTCTCTCCCTCTCCCTCTCCCTTTTCTTCTTCCTCTCCCTCTCTCTCCTTCCCTTCAAGCACCATGAAATGAGCAACTTTGCTCTATCACACATTACTCTAATGAGATAAGTGATCATAGACTGAAACCATGAGCTAAAATTAATCTTTTCTCCCTTTAAGTTGTTTGTCACCACAAGGGATCAAGACCCAAGAACACTCACGTCCAAGGGCAGGAGAAGAACTGAAACTTACACCCCAGCTCAAGCAGAGAGACAGAGGATGCCTTTAACCCCCACCTGTTCTCATAGCCTTAATGGATGAGGTGATGTGTATGTATACTTGTAAGAAAAGATCTTCTTAAGGACTGGGAAGGTGGCTCAGTGGTAGAGCGTTTGCCTTGCATGTATGAGGCTCTGGGTTCGATTCCTCAGCACCACATAAGCAAAAACAAAAAAAAGCCATAAGTGGCACTGTGGCTCAAGTGGTAGAGCGCTAGCCTTGAGCTGAAGAGCTGAGGGACAGCGCCTAGGCCAAGAGTTCAGGTCCCACGACTGGATCCAAAAAAAATTTAAAAATTTAATAAAAATAATCTTCTTAATATGTTGATTTAAAGGCCAACCTCTTTAAGAAGCACCCTCATATACACACACAGAAATCATGTTCTCATGATGTGTGGGCATTCTTTAGCTCAGTCAAGTGAATACGTATAAAGACCCTTCAGACCAGTGAAGAATGAGCAACAGGGAAGAAATTCAGGAGTCTTTAGAAATTTCACAAAAATGCAAAAGGATCTCATGAACAGTAGATCAGTGAAGGCACTAGGAAATCATTACATCACAGAGCAGTATCCAGATGAAAGGAGTTCTTAAATTTAGGTGTGTTAATTCTCCCTTGCAGTGTGTTTTTAATCCAAACATATTCACACTTACAGCCAAAGTCTTGCAGGCATAAGAGGGAGTTAAAGGAGAAGAGTAAAGTACTGGACATGTATGCCTAAGAATGGCTTCCACAATGCTATGGAGTCAGCTGAGAACTTAATGTGATTCAAGACAGTCATGGTGAGTCTGAAGAATTGCCTTAAGAGAATGAGGAAGTACATTATGTTGTCTAGTCACAAACACTTAATATAGTTCCTATTCTACTTCCACACTAATATCAATATAAATTAGATGATGTATCTTATAAACAGTGGAGCCTCAACATCAACAAAATAGGAAGAAACTAAAGAAGTTTCATTGACTCGTGGCAGTCTTTGTGGTACCACTGTGCATCCTAGCTGTATTTTCTTTCCACAAATGTTCATTTTAATTAGTAATTGCTCACTAGACAAGCATGATGTCTTTCAGATTCTATTTTAGGCATTTATAATTATATACCTATGTATGTGTGTAGGAGTATACCATATATACATATACACATATACATATATATTATACAAAGTTGCATATAATATATACAATATTATATATAAAATATAAAAATGTATGGGATCATAAATGTTCTTGATTTTTAAAATATGATATAGTTTTAACTTTATGTTTATATTTTTATTTAAATATATTTTATATATTACATATTAATATATGTTATATTTTTTACTTTATTTTTTAATATTTTTACTTGGCCCATACTATTTCACATACTATTTGTACATATTTATCATGTCTTGTGTGATACGTGGATACATATAATATGTAATAATCAGATTAAGGTGACTGGCTACTTTCTGTTGGGAGCATTCAAAATCCTATTTGCTATTTTGATACATAAGATTAATTCCTGTCAACTATAATTATTCTACTGTGCTGTGCTGTAGGACATCAGCAGCTACCTCTCCCATCAAAGTGCACCTCTGTACTGGGTGACTATCCCTTTCTCCAGTTTCCTCCTGCCTCCATCCACACAAACCTCTGCTAACTCCTCTTCTATCCTCTCTTTCTATGAGAACCATTTTTGTGGCTTCCACATATAAGTAACATCATCAGCATTTGCCTTCTCCATTCACTATATTTGTAAAGCAGAAAGCATATGCAGACATCCAAGAATACCAGTCTATCTTACTCCTCTAAAGTGTGGTGATATGTGATTGGAAACGGAAACTCAGTCCTGAAGATGCAAGAAGAATGGTTGGCGGGTCCTCCATTCGCACTCTGCTGTCTTACCAATCCTGTTGCAACTCTTCTCTTCTCCGTAATAATGGGCTTTGTTCTACTTTTCCATATGTCTATAAGCTCGCTGATTTTTTTTTAGCTCTAATGTCATTTGCACCTTGATTCTACTTCTTGGCTAATTAACTCCATATTCAAAATGCTTGGCATTACCTGGGTCAAATTCAGGATAGAACATGGGTTTGGGGGCTGGGAAGGTGGCTCAGTGGTAGAGTGCTTGCCTTGCATGCCTGAGGCCCTGGGTTCGATTCCTCAGCACCACATAAGCAAAAAGAAAAAAGCCGGAAGTGGCGCTGTGGCTCCAATGGTAGAGCGCTAGCCTTGAGCTGAAGAGCTGAGGGAGAGCGCCCAGGCCCAGAGTTCAGGCCCCACGGCCGGACCCAAAAAAAAAAAAAAAAAAGCAGGGCTGGAGGTATGGCTCAAGAGGTAGTGTACCAACTAAGCAAGCAAGCCAAATATGGCCCAGACTTCATTATATATATTATATTATTATATATTATATACATTGTACTTTAATATATAATTATATGTTATTTATTATATCATAATAAATAGTGTCAGTTTGAAAAGACTATAGGTCCCATAACCCAAATAAATCATTAGGCTTCTTAAACAGTCACTTCTTGCCAGGCACTAGTGGCTCACTCCTGTAATCCTAGCTACTCAGGATGTTAGCCTGGGCAGCAGCCTGGGCAGGAAACTCCATGGAACTCTTACCTCCAATAAACTACTCAAAAAAAAAAAACCCAGAAATGGTTCTGTGACTCAAGTGGTAGAGCACTTGCCTTGAGCAAAAGAACCTCAGGGACAGTGCCCAGGACAGGAAAAAAAAGGAAGTGAGAGAGAGAGGGGAGCGGGAACGAAGGAAAAAAGAAAGAGGGGGAGGGGAGAGAAAGAAGGAAAGAAAGTCAGAAAGCCCTTTCTTAGCTTTACTAAAGTAAGACAGAGATAATTTTTCAATTCATGTTTACTCGCATCCCCTAAACCAAACAGGTTTTTGTGAGTACATTCTTATTACAAGAAAAGAGAAGACACTGGGAATGGATTCATCAAATTAACATCAGAGAAAATGACGGGTGACACACCGATTTGGCCTGGACAAATGGAGACAAGGCAAGCATCAGAGATCTATAGCAAGCTCCAGCCAAACGAGAACCTGAATCATTGCAGAAGAAGGAATGGAGACATGTATTTGATAAAGTCTACTTGAATCTCATGAGTTGCAGCTAAAATATTTTTCTGCAGGTGTGTTCTTTAATCTGGGTCCTGTCAGCACCAAAGAGGACAGTCATAGGGCAGTGAAAATGTCCATTGGCTTTATGTTTCTACTCAGAATTATTCCTTATCCCTGGGTCTTTTAAGCTCCCATCGTTCCATGGGCATGGTGCTAATGGCACACTCATTCTTGCGGGCAACTACTTACATGTTTTGCTATTAGTCTGGATGCCATGTTTTTGCCCTTAGCATTTGCTTCTGTTTGTTTTCCCCAGTATATGTGTTGCAGTCAATCCTACAGCCATCAGTTGGTGTGAATTGGATAGTCCAGCTCAAGCCTGACAGTTACTGGGGTCTGCACCCCACAAATGACTCCCCTTTTCTAGTTCCTTAGACCTTCCTCTTTATAGCCTCATAGGATGGATCCAGTGTAGGACACAGTATTGTTAGAGAAGCAAACCAGCCAGCAGCCTGTGCAAATGCATAGCCTCACCAGCCCATGGCTAAAGCACAGTATATTTCTCCTCCTATAATACTTCCTCTGTCCCTATGGGAAACTCTGAGATGTCAGTGGTGATCCCTATGTCTTTTTACCTAAGAACTTGAATCCTGGGATATCTGGACTACACTGCTTCGGAAAAATGTCCTTGTTCCTCTCTAGGGAGAGGATTTCAAATGGAGAGCACCAGGATGTTGCAAATTCTAATTGTGTGCCTATGTGTGTGTACATGCACACCCACAGGCACACACACACACACACACACACACACACACACACACACACACACGTGTACATGAGAGACAAAGAAGGAGAGAGAGGACCATGCTGTGGGCCTTGTGCTAGCAAAGCCTTTCCCTCACTTCGATATTTAGGTAGAGCAGGAAGAGCACTGGCACCTCCTAGCCCAAGACTGCATTTCTGTCATAAGAACATTGTACAACATTTCAAAGGGGCCTCCAGACACCCTTGTTGCCAGCAGAAGCATCTTTCTGAGACTAGAGGACGAGCCATGTCCTGTAAGACCATACACAGGAAACCTAAACAGCTTTACCACCCAGAGCCTGGGGACCCATGCCCCCTTGCCTAACTCCTTGCCATGGCTGTGGAGCCTTCCCAGAATGCTCACTTGAAAAGGTCATCAGCAGAGTCACTGGCAAGGAGCCAAGTGAAAAGCACCAGCAACTCCTCCATTCCATGACTTGTGTGCAAATAGCACATGCTGAGTCCTGATGCTTTGCTGTGAATGGATACACATCCTCATGGGCTGGAGAAGAGTTCCATCTGAGAAGCAAGCAGGAATATAACTTAAGTGATTCTGTGGCAACCTGAACATGGAGCCTTGCAAGACCAATCAAAAGCAGGGCAGGATTTAGTGTGAGCCTTACCAAAGGGCTTTCACTCACTTGAAATCACTGAACTCCATGAAGATAGTTCTCATTTCTCCTCTCAATTAATATGGCAAATGTCAACATATCAGGATTGGGAAAAATCCACAGGTTTTAAAATTATCCAGAAACATGCTTCCTAGAGCATGATATTACAGCCTCCTCTCTCCCATCCTACATACATTACATTTGTGTGGGCAACTAAGGAATCTTCTCCTCACCTTATACCCAAGGAGGCTGAAGCCCAAAGTCACTAAAGATCATCTGGATGGAGTTCTATATCCACTATTTCTTAGTACATATTACAAGAATCATAAGTACTAAGCAAAGTGTACATTTGAAAAATCAAGGGGAATAGGATCTTGGTGTCAACTGAGATAAGGAATGGAAACTCTGAGCTAACAGGACTTGTGATACAGGACTATGTGGACTTTGATATGAACCTTCTTTCTCCTTCTTTAGTAAACAGCTCCTGATCTCGTAGAAGCAGCTTAAACCTACAGTTTATATTTAGCTGCCTACCAGTCATTTATAGAGATTATTGTTCAAGAGAGATTGTTCAAGACAGTAAGAGGAGGAAGTAGGAGGAATAGAAAGATGTATTCTGGTTAAAATCAGCCTTCTGGCATATTCTTCCATTCAAAGGTGACATGGTTTGAATTACACTGAGAAAAACAATAACTTCGAAAGTGTCATATTTCTTCCTCTGTAATTTGTTCTTTCAGTGATTGAAAATTGGAAGTTTCAGGATACATTTAGCTTGTAGATATATTTGGTCATTTTTTAAATAATTAGCTTACATTACTCATACCGGGGATGATTACTTAGATATTGGAGGATTTTATTGTTCCATCTCCAGACATTTACAAGGTAATCCAATCCATCTCATCCCTTCTTATCAAAATCTCTTCCTGCCTTCTCAAAGCAATTTCAACAGGTTTCATTGCTGTATTTTCATAGGTGCAAGTGGGTGATCTGGAAATATTCAACTTTTGTCATCTTACTTTTTAGCCCAACTCCCTCCCACTCACACCCTGCTTCTGACAGACTATCTTCTTTTTCCCCTCTCAATCATCCCCTTCATCATAAGTACTGTCATTGAGGATCTTTATGCTGCTTTCATATATACTTGCAACCTATTTCAAATTTATTCACCCTCTTTCTTTTTTCCCCTTTCCCCTTTGCCTTATCCTCCTAGGTTGTCTCTCAGATTCATGTTCTCTGTTTGTCCATATAAATAATTATACACATGTGTGTGCCTGTCTGTTTGTCTGTATGTTCATGGCTATGTATGTCTCTTAGGTCTAGCTTCCACATATCAGTGAAAACATGTGATGTTTTGTTTTTAAGCTTAGCTTGTCTTGCTCAATATAATGTCCTCTAATTATATCCATTTTCCTGCAAATGACATGACAATTCTGTGTAATGTTCTATAGTGTATATATATATGCATATTATATATGTATCACATCTTTTTTTATTGTAAAGCTACTATACAGAGGGTTACAATTACATGAGTGAGGTAATGAGTACACTTCCTATTGAACATTGTTACCCCCTCCATTGTTTTCCCCCTACCATCCCTTCCCTCCCTACCTTCCCCAGGTTCTTTTTTTTTGTTGTTTTTTTTGGATTGTGATTAAGTGATTACATAATTTCCAGAATTTCACAATATTGTGGAATAATGATGCTCATTTAAAGTCACAAGTTCATTCTAACTTTCCTGGAGCAAATTGTCTATCACAGTCTATAACATATAACGGTGTTCACATGTTATACACCATACATGTGATCAGCAGCATGGGGATATTTAGTAGTGGTTCGACCAGATGAGTGGGAGTTCTTTGTTTCTTAAGTCCTGTTAGTTTTGTCGTATCACCTAACATTTTGGATTTAGCATCCACTTATCAGGGAGACCATGTACCGTTTGTCTCTTCGCTCTTGGCTTACCTCGCTCAACATGATTCCTTCTAGCTCCATCCATTTCCCTGCAAATGCCATTATTTTGTCATTTCTAATGGCTGCATAATATTCCATTATGTATAGATACCACAATTTTTGGATCCATTCATCTGTGGTGGGGTATCTGGGTTGTTTCCATATCCTAGCTATTGTGTATCACATCTTCTTTATCCACTCACATATAGTTGATTTCTTTGACTAATTTAATCATTTAGCTATTGTAAAAAAAGCTACAATAAACATAGCTATGGATGTATCTTTCTGGTAGATTGACTTAGTCTCCTTCAAATATATGCCCAATAGTAGTATGATATGGCGGGGTCATAAGGGCTTAGTCTCTCTCTCTCTCTCTCTCTCTCTCTCTCTCTCTCTCTCTCTCTCTCTCTCTCTCTCTCTCTCTCTCTCTCTCTCTGTCGGTTATGGGGCTTGAACTCTGGGCCTGGATGCTGTCCTTCAGCTCTTCAGCTCAAGGCTAGAGCTCTACCACTTGAGCCACAGTGCCGCTTCAGTTTTCTGAGTGGTTTATTGGAGATAAGAGGCTCACAGCCTTTCCTGCTCGGGCTGGCTTTGAACCATGATCCTCAGATCTCAGCCTCCTGAGTAGCTAGGATTACAGGCATGAGCCACTGGCACCAGACAGGCTTAGTCTTTTGAGGAGTCTCAATACTGACTTCAATAGTTGCTGCACTAGTTTGCTATCAATAGGGTATAAGGATTTTTTCCTGCATCCTGGCTAGCATTTATTGTTGGTTTTCTTGATGGCTACCATTTCCACTGGATTGAGATGAAATCTTAGTGTGGTTTGATTTGTGTTACCTTTCAAGCTATCAGCATTGAATACTTTTTCAGGTATCTATTAGCTATTTGTGTTCTTGTGAGAACTGTCTCTTTCATTCACTTGCTCACTTACTAATTAAATTTTTTTGTTCTCTTCTTCTGTGGATTCTTCTTTGTATTTTCTAGATACTAAACTTTCATTTGTTGAATAGTTGGCAACATTTCCCCTCTCAGTGAGTTGTCTTTTAGTTTTGATGATTGTTTTCTTTTTATGTGCAGAAACTCTCCAACTGATAATGTCCCATTTAACAATTCTTGCTCCTAACCTCTGATCATATCAAGTCTTATCCAGAAAAATCTTTATCTGTACCTATCAATTCCAAGGTTTAAAAAAATTTCCAATCATAAGTATAAAATTTCAGGTCTTACTTTAAGTTCTTTGATCCAAGTGGATTAATTTTTGTACAGAATGAGAAATAGAAGTCCAGTTTCAGTCCTTTTCAAATGGGTACCTAATCTTTCCAGTATCATTTATTTTTAATTTATTTTATTGTTATTACAAAGGTGGAGTACAGAAAGGTTACCATTTCTTTTTGGACTGGCTCTCTCCCAGGTTTTTCCTCTCATCCTCACCCTCAGGTTGTATAGTCCATTTTCAACATCATGTCCAATGAGTACCACTGCTGCAATTATTTGTCCCTTCATTTCTGTGCCATCTCCTTACCCGCCTAAGGGCAGTTAAATAAACAAATAAGACAAAAAGAAAACAAAACAGCAACAAAAACAAAAACCTCTTGTTTTCATTTCCTGGAGTTCATTTTAATAAATATTATTTTATATGACCAGCCACATAGGCATTACACCTTTGTATTCCTCTCCTAAGGGTATCCTCCTTTGGTCCACTGTATGTGAATGCCTAAAGTCCTGTATATTTATTGTGTTCCCATATATTTTAGGTCTAGCTTCCATCTATGAGAGAAAACATGGGCCGTTTGTCTCTCTAAGCTTGGCTTACATCACTTAACATGATTTGTTCTAGGTCTATCCATTTCTCTGCAAATGAGATAATAGTAATCTTTCTAAAGGCTGTGAAATTCCATTGTGTATAGGTAACACATTTTTTTTGACCACTCATATATTATAGGGCATCTGGGCTGTCTGTATAGCTTGGCTATTGTGAATAGTGCAGCAATGAACATGGCTGTGCAAGCCAGCACCATTTATTAAAAAGACTGTCTTTCCTCTATAATATGTTCTTGGCATTTTTGTCAACAGTTAGTTGGCTGTAGATATGTCGCTTTATTTCTGTGTCTTCGGTACTGTTTCCTTGGTCGTCAGGTCTTGTTTCATGCCACTCATTACCAAACTACTTTTGTTACTATGGCTCTGTGATATAATTTGAAGTCTGATATTGTCATACCACCACACTATATTTATTACTCGGAATTACTTTTGCTAATCAGGGTATTTTATGCCTCTGAATGAACTTTAGGATTGATTTTTATAATTCTGTAAAAAATACAATATTGAGATTTTCATGGGTATTGCATCAAATTTGTAGATTGCTTTTTGCAGTATGGGAATTTTCATATAAATTTTGCCAATCCATGAGCATGGAATATCTTTCTATCTTTGTAAGTCTTATTTTTTCATGGTTTCACAGTTTGCATTGTAAAGATCTTTAATTTCCTTGTTTAAAATTAATACCTAATGTATTTTATAACTTTTGAAGCTACTATGAATGAAGTTGTTTTCCTGCTTGCTTTCTTTGCCTGATTGTTGCTAGTATACAGAAAGGCAACTGATTTTTGAGTATTGATCTTATGTGTAGCTACTTTTCCAAACTTACTTATCAGTTCTAGAAGCTTTTTGGTGGAGTCAAAATATTCTGTTAAATACAGAATTATTTCATCAGCAAACATGGATACTTTCATTTCTTCTTTATCTATTGGAGTTCCTTTATTCTATTGTCCAGATTTATTGTGGTGACTGGAAAGTCTAGTACTGTATTGAGTAAGAGTGAGAAGAATGGACAGCTCTGTCTTGTTATTGAATTTAGAGAACATGATTTAAGTTTTTCCTCATTTAATGTGATATTGACTATAGATTTGTCATATATAGCCTTTATTAAGTTTTTTTTTTTGGGTCCGGTCGTGGGGCCTGAACTCTGGGCCTGGGCACTGTCCCTCAGCTCTTCAGCTCAAGGCTAGCACTCTACCACTTGAGCCACAGCGCTACTTCCGGCTTTTTTCTTTTTGCTTATGTGGTGCTGAGGAATTGAACCCAGGGCCTCAGGCATGCAAGGCAAGCGCTCTACCACTGAGCCACCTTCCCAGCCCCCTAGCCTTTATTAAGTTTAAGTATATCCATTATATCCTAGTTTCTCCAGAACTTTTATCATAATGGGATGTTGACTTTTATTGAAGATCTTTTTTCTATTGATTGAGATAATTATATGATTTCTATTCTTGGTCTTGTTTATGTGATGTATTATATTTATTGGTTTATATATGTTAAACTGACCTTTCATCCCTGAAATGAAACCAGAATGATCATGGTGCATGACTTTTGTGTTTTTGAATTCTATTTGCAAGGATTTTATTATGACTTTTTGCACCAGTAATCGTCAACAAGGAGTGATATTGATTGAGATGCACTGTTTTCATAAACCACTTTGTTAAATAGCAACTCTGTATAACTACTTAAAGATAATTTTAAAATTTGTCGATGAGATTGGTACTGCCATTCATTCTCTTTTTATGTTGCATCTCTGGGTAGTTATGGACTAAGTATAACATTTGCTTCACAGAATAGATTTAGTAGCATCACTTCCTTTTCTTTTTTGTTTCCCATTCCCATTCCTTCCCATCTCCCCCCCCCCACCCCATGCAGAAGGGTTACAGTTACATAAGTAAAGTAATGAGTACCTATCTTTTCTAACAATGTTACCCCTTCCCTCGTTTTTTAAATGTATTTTATTGTAAAAATACTGTACAGAGGGGTTACAGTTACATGAATTAGGTAATGAGTACATTTCCCATTGAGCATTACCTCCTCCTTTGTTTTTCCCCTGCCATCCCTTCCCTCCCCAACTCCCCCCCCTAAAGTTGTAAAGTTCCTTTTCAACATAGTGTCTTGTACATCTCATTGTTACAATGGGTCAGCCTGTATCCTTATTTCAGCATTTTGTTATTTCCCTTCCCTTCCCCAAACTAGAAAAATGTATGTACAAGATTCAGAGCACCAGAGTCAAATACAGTGAAAACAGGGGTTACACCATGGGGGAAGAACATACAAACAAAAAAACAAAAAAAAATCACATAGTACATTATAAATACATTAAAGACAATAGTAAGAAAGAAAAAAAAGTGTATCCCTACCTTAGGGTTCATTTTACTTAACATCATCTTATACCAACAACAAACCCTCAAAGAAACAACTGTTCTATAAATAAGTGGTCTAAAGACTCAAAAAGAAACTTCCCAGAAGAGGAAATAAGAATGGCCAATAGACACATGAAGAAATTCTCAACTTCTCTAGCCATAAAAGAAATGCAACTCAAAACAACATGGAAATTCCACCTCACCCCAGTTAGAATGGCTATAATCAAGAAATCTAATGACAACAGATGCTGGAGGGGATGTGGCCAGAAGCAAACCCTACTGCATTGTTGGTGGGAGTGTAAACTTGTTCAATCACTTTGGAAAGCAGTTCAGTGGTTCCTCAAAAGCCTCCACATAATGACCCAGCAATCTCGCTTTTGGGCATTTACCCAAACAATCACAAACAAGGCTATATGAAAGCTACCAGCACAACTACGTTTACTGCAGCATTATTTACCATAGCTAAGATATGGAACCAACCCAGATGCCCTTATGTAGCTGAATGGATCAAGAAAATGTGATAAATATATATATATAGATAGATAGAGAGAGAGAGAGAGAGACATCACATTATATATATATATAGAGAGAGAGATAGATAGATAGATAGATACTATATATCTATATCTAGATATATATCTAGATATAGATATATAGATATATTTGAACTCTATTCCTCCATCAGAAAGAATGATATTGACCCATTTGTTAGGAAATGGAAAGATTTAGAAAAAAATATATTAAGTGAAGTAAGCCAGGCCCAAAGAAACATAGGTCCTATGGTTTCCCTTATTTACAATAACTAGTATACGTCTAGGACAAGCAGAAAATGACAAAAGCTTTGTACATATGACCTTCCTTCATTTTCTACTGCTTTCCCTCACCTTTCCCCAACTCACAATCCCTTCCTTTCTCATGGAAGAAATTAAGGAATATAGGTATTAGTTCTCCTTTGAATTTAGTAGACTTTAGCCATGAATCCATCTAAGCCCAGCGCTTTTCTTTGTAAGATACCATATACTGCTTTAGTCTCATTGCTTGCTGGATCTCTGTTCAGTGGTTTATATCTTCTTGGTTCAGTTTTGGTGGTTCAATTATATCAAAAGATTTACTCATTTCTTTTTTTTCCTCAGTTTTATTTAATGTAGGTCTTCAAAGTATTCCTTTCTGATCTGCAGGTTTCTTTGGTATTTGTTTTGACATTCTTTTATATCTCTAATTTTATTTATTTGAGCCTCTTCTCTCCTTTTGTTTCAGTCAAATTTGCTAGGTGCTTATTAATCTTATTTTTACGATGAGCCTACTTTTCTGTGTCATTGATTCTTTGTATTTTTTTTCAGTGTTCATATCACTAAGTTCTCCCATAAGCTTTGCAAATTCTCTCTCTACTAGCTAGAGGTTTGTTTTGTTCCTGTTTTCCGTAAGTTTGCATTTATCATAAGGTTAATTATTTGAGTGCTTACTGATTTTTGATGCAGGCACTCATGGCTATGATTTTTCTCTCAAAACAGCCTTTGCTAGATCCCAGAAATTCTAGTAGGCTGTGTTTTTATTTTCATTACTTTCCAGGAACTTCTTGGTTTTTACCTTCGTTTATTCAGTGGTGGAACTTTGAAGGGGCAAGGGTTAGAGAAAGGAAGTTAAATCATTAGAGATACCTTCCAAGGGTATATGAAAACCCCAGCCCCTTTCTATGTCTCTCCTCAGATGCCATGATGTAAGTATCCTTCTCTGTCATGTGCAGATAGGAGGACTGGAAGAGAGATGATCTTGGGCCTCTGAACTTTAGAACTCAAGAATCTATCCTAGTTCTCAGAAGCCTCCTAGGTGCCCCTGGGAATCGGCCTTGAAACTTAAGAGAAAGAACTGTGACCTGGGAAGTACAGAGACTAAGATCCTTGCCAAGTGTCTCTCAGATAAGCCCTGTTGTCAGCTGGCATCAGCCCTCTTTGAGGCCCCAGCATCCACGGGCTCAGCAAGAACACAGTTGGCAGCAATCAATCACAGCGTTTGGGGGCTGCAGCTACCCCAGATTGCCATTACCCCTTGAATCACCCAAGAGTAAGGACCTCAAGGAGGGAGCTGCCTTATACCAGGGGCATATGATGCTCCAGTAATTAACTAGAAAAAGAAAAGTAATGCCTATGCAGGAGGAGTAAATGCTCCAGAGTTGCCTATAGCAGTTCCCTCAGTTTATTTCTAACCTGGAATTGTGGGAAGGGTCTATTGCCATGAGGTTTAGCATGTCTGCTTGTGTTAGTATGTCTAACCTGAGACCCTGCCTCTCCCCACTTTTGCTTTTTTAGCAATGGGGAAAAAAAAACTAAAGTATAAGTAGAATTAGAGTAAATTGGCCCTGTGGAATTCCCATATTTGACTTTTGCATTAAGACGGAACCCAAACATCTGGTTCAGCAAGACAATAGGGTTTCACAGGGCACAGGTGAGTGTGTCCCAGAGGAAGCCCTTGGCTGATGAAACACTCCATCACCTCTGGACAGGCACACCTCAGAATAGGTGTATCCTCTCCGTCACGGTGATTCTGTCTCTGCATATAGTTCATGGAGGAAAGAAAGTTTCATTGTGTCTGTGGATGGTGTGTAAAGACTTGCCAACTCCACAGACAATGAACATTTGTTGTGGTGTATGCATGTGTATAGAGGTCTCTCTACTGAAATACAGTTCTGAAGAAAGCCAGAGACTTCTGACACTATTTCTGTCATTATTAACCTGCAGATTCTGGAAGATAATAGTTTTTAAAATATTACCGGAGAATATGTTTGTTACACAGAGGAGGCTCCTTATAGGCTAATAGATTAGATAAATAAAAGTAGAGTCTAACTATCCAAATGAGCAAGAATGCTTTGTCCTTTGCCCTGGAATTCTAAACTACCAATAGATTTAGGACCTCTCAAACATATCCTTTCTACACTGTTCATCTTCGTGGTCTTGCCATACCTGATGGCTTCCTTTCTTCCCCCTCTTGCTATCTGAGCTGCTTTCTTGCTAATGCATCTGCTTATTGGTGCTGCTGCTGACACCCTTTCTTGTCTTCGGGGTTTTTCTTCACAATTGTTTCATAAGGCAGTATGTCTGAGATGTTGCCCCACCTCCCTATATACTCTGGAGTTCTTCTGTGCTATTTCACCCTCAACTCTGTCTAGGAGAAGTGCTCCTTAGCAGCTCTTCAATGATGAATCCTGAGATCTCACTTTACCTGTCCATCTGACATGCACAAACTAGCCTGATACCAAAATATAGGTATCTGCTGGGAATGCAGGAATACAGAATCCATAGAGTCTGTGTTCCATTTCCTTGTCGATGTAGCCCACAGATCCACTAGAGAGATCACATTGCCATTCTGGGAAGGATCTCATGATTTGGCCCAGAATGCCAATATTCAAGACTACAAACTAAACTTTTCTAAATGTTTTTACGCTAGCCAGTCTCTTCACTATTGATGAAGTTAGGAAACAGCTGTAGTAGACAGTGCAGTAGGAAAGGCAAGAGGGGACGCTGATAAATCCAGTTTCAGATTTGTGATGACATCAAAATGGAATACAATTAAATAATCATGAAGGAGAAAATCTTATTGTAGACTCATGAGATTTTCAGCTGATTTAAGACCATGCAAGTTCACTGAGCAAAATCACTTACACATGGCAGCCCAGCTCAGTAAATCCTCTTCAATCAAAATTCCTTGGAAGCCTGTTTTGAAAAAGCTCATAATTTCCAGAAAATATTGCAAGGAATCTTCCATGCAGTTACATAATCCTTGTGTGGGCTAAGGATGTGTAGGTGCCGTGTTACATAAATTCACAGATTGAGCATCTCTGAAGAGGTGAGGTGATGCTTTTCTCCACCGGAAACAGAGCTCTTGGTGAGATCTCACCAGGAGGAAAATGGTGACAGCTGGTGGCTTAAATAAAGCTTTATGACAAAGTGGCAGAAGAACCACACCTACACATGCTCTCTGTTTGGTGCTTAGCAGCGGTGAGCATAGCACATTTTTCTGACAAAGACAGTGCATATTGCTTCTTAATAGAATCATTCCACAGGAGAATTGGGTGGGACATGAATGGAAGGATTGCCGTGTAGATAGTGAAGAATGTAGGGTCCGACGTCAGGTTCCTTAGGTACAAGTTAGTCTTTACGTACCTTGAGTAATTATGGACTTCCCAAACTCTTGATTTTTTTTTCCAACTATAAAACAGGGAGAACAATACTACCTATCTTTTGGGTTGATTTTATTTAGAGGCAGAGGTAGTGTTAGGGATTAAACCCAGGACCTTGTACATGCTGGGAAAGTGCTCTACCACTGGATTAAATATAGGATTCCTTAACAAGTTTATCATAGTCATTGGAACCTTCTATAGACATTTTTGTTAGTTTTTGGTGTTTTTTTTTTTAACTATGCCGCAGCTAATAAAGAGTCCTAGCCCAATTTGTGATGACTCCCCCCGACACCGAAAGAAAAGAATATAAAATGAGAAATTAGAAACAGAACAAAATTATTGATTATTAAGAATAGGGCCAAACTGGAAAGGCAGGATTCCCTGTAGAGAAAAAGTCTCCAAGCTAATCATTAAAAGGAAAAATTCCAAAGATAAAGACTTGAAGTAAATTAATGAGTTAAACACGTTTACCAAAATTTGGTAAATAACAGTAAAACTCAGAAAGAGCCAGAATACCTAGAAGATGGTTTGATTTGGGGTGTAATAAGTAAGAAGTTTGGAATATGTTCTGGTAAATGTCGGCTAAACCCTTATTGGGAATGGAGGACTTGGAATGTGATTTTTGCTTCAATTGAAACTGTAATTGTTACTTGTAATTATGAACTGCTAGTTCTGCTTCTGAAATCTGCTTGCTATCACGTACACCATGACCTGCCCACCTGCGTATGGCTTCAAAGCCCAGCCTCAAGAGAGCTTGGCTGCTGTTCTTCACTGTCTTAGTATAGTGAGGGGCATTCACCATGACTAACAACAATTCCTAGCCCTATTGACTGAGTGTTATTGACTCCTTTTGCTGATCGTGGGTTCAAGTCCCACCTGCCCCGGAAGTTGGGATACTTCAATAGACTTATTTTCTATTAGATACATGAAGTTGATTATTATAACTACTATTCAAAGAGAGAAAGTAGCAAAGAAATCTAGTCAAAGTATTGGGTAGGTTATTTAAAAATAAACCAAGGGAGCTATGCACTGGTGGCTCACACTTGTAGCTATGGTTACAAAGAGCTGAGATCTCAGGAGCTGAGATCTGAGGATCATAGTTCAAAGCCAGCCCAGGCAGGAAAGTCTGGGAGACTCTTATCTCCAATTAACCCCCCCAAAACTGGTACTGTGGCTAAAAGTGGTAGAGCCACCAGCCTTGAGCAAGAGTTCAGGGACAGCACCTAGGCCCTGAGTTCAAGCCCCATGAATGATAAAAATAAATAAATTTTTAAAAATAAACCAAAAAAGGGGGCATACAGCTCACAGACTAATGATTTTAAAAATGTCTTTGTCTTCTGGCAGTAATGGGGTTTGAACTCAGAGCCATATATTTGTTAGGCAGGCATCCTACCACTCAATTCACACCCTCAACTCTTTTTGGCTTTATTTTCTAATTTGGTAGAGGTTGACTTTGGAGTAGGATCTTCTTACCTACACAGCTTTTGTACCTGGGATTCCATCTCACGTTGGCCAAAGTAGCTATTATTAAGAAAGCAAACATATACAAGCAAATGATGATGAGAATGTGGATAAAAGGAATCCTTTTAAAACTATTGATGGGCAAAGATTGCAGACATTGTGGAAGTCAGTATAGTGGTTCCTACAATAAATTAAAAATAGAACTATAATATAAACCTGCTCTACTACACCAGCACATGTATCAGATGGAATATAAGCATATAATAGTGATACTTAAATACAATTTACAATTCATTATAGCAAAGTTATAGAATCAGCCTAGGTCCCTAGCAACGAAAAAAGAAATTATGATATGTGTGTGTGCTGGTATTAATCATCCATAAAGAAGAATGAAATTATGCCATTTTCTAGAATATGGACTAAAACAGAAATCATTTTGCTAAATGAAAAAAACCAGACTCAGAAAGACAAGTATGGTATGTTTTCTCTTGTATGGGACATCTATACCTAAACTACATGAACATACAAAGGGAACTATTTGCTATTTTGAGGATGCAAAGACCCCCCCAGGAAGGAGAAAGATACTTACAAGGGTGACAGGAATAAATATGATCAAAGTGCATTCTATACATGTATGAAACTGTCACAGTGAATTTACATTATTTCTAATAACATTGAACCTCAATGTGACTTTTTAAAAAAAATTCAATCATAAAGCACTCTATATTTTACTATCCAGTTACAGGAAATGGCGAGATGAGTCAACTTCAAGAAGACATAAAAAGATTTTTGTTTCTAAAGGAGTGAAGTGAGGGAGAAACGAGGTGTGAATGCTAACAGCTATACAGTTTATTTGGGGAGTGATTTAAAAATCTTGAATCTAGATAGTAGTGATGATTGCATAACTCCGCGTACATATTACAACCACTGAACTACATGCTTGAAAGAAGTGAGTTTCATGACATGAATTATACTTCTGTAAAATAAATCACTGTATACAAATATTTCTTTGAGCTACTATTGCTAGCTAATGTTTTCATGTTTTTGAAATCAGAGATGTTACATGTTTTGAAATCAGACAACTAATTTTTCATCTACTGTGCTTTGGATATAGTTTGTTGCCCCAAGTGCCTATGTGCTAAAAACTGAGTCACCAAGTAATGGTATGGAGATAGTGGAACCTCTAAGAGATGATTAATACTTACAGCACTGTGTTAATTCTTGGTGACAAAAGAGCCACCAGCCTGATCCTTCCCTGATTTCTTGCCATATGATTCCCCACTCTCCACCCGCCCCCCCACCAGGTTGTAAAGTTCGTTTTCGACATGACAACTTGTACTTCTCATTGTTGCAACAGGTCCACCTGTATCCTT
The DNA here is from genome assembly GCF_019054845.1 of Dipodomys spectabilis. Classification (NCBI taxonomy): domain Eukaryota; kingdom Metazoa; phylum Chordata; class Mammalia; order Rodentia; family Heteromyidae; genus Dipodomys; species Dipodomys spectabilis. The sequence continues at coordinate 10,831,138 of NW_024870769.1, read as the reverse complement.
ATTTAAACGACTTGTTTTTCCCCTTCCCCTCCACAAATTATACCAACATCAAATACAGTGAAAGCAGGAGTTATACTGTGGGGGAGGGACATACAAAGCAACAAAGAAATAATCTTATAAATGTGTTAGAAACAATCACATGAAAGAAAAAAAAGCATTTAAATACATATCTAAGGGTTCATTTTCCTAACATCACCTAATCTGACCTTTTCTGCTTGACTCATACATATACTAGATATTGCAAATAAGGGAAACCATGGGACCTATGTTTCTTTGGGCTTGGCTTACTTCACTTAATATGATTTTTTCCAAGTCTTTCCATTTCCTAACAAATGGGGCAATGTCATTCTTTCTGATGGAGGCATAGAATTCCATTATGTATATATACCACATCTTCTTGATCCATTCATCTACTGAGGGGCATCTGGGTTGGTTCCAGATCTTAGCTATAGTAAATAATGCTGCAATAAACATAGTTGTGCTGGTAGCTTTAGTGTGGTCTTGTTTGTAAACATTTGGGTAAATGCCCAAAAGTGGGATTGCTGGGTCATAGGGGAGCTCTATGTGAAGTCTTTTGAGGAACCTCCATACTACTTTACAAAGTGGTTGAACAAGTTTATACTCCCACCAACAATGAAGTAAGGTTTCCTTCTGTCCACATCCCCTCTAGCATCTGTTGTTATTAGAGTTCTTGATTTTTGCCATTCTAACTGGGGTGAGATGGTATCTCAATGTTGTTTTGATTTGCATTTCTTTTATGGCTAGAGAGGTTGAGCATTTCTTCATGTGTCTATTGGCCATCCTTCTTTCCTCTTCAGAGAAGTTTCTCCTTAAGTCTTTAGTCCACTTATTTATTGGGCAGTTGTTTCTTTGAGGATTTGTTGTTGGGGATTTAATTTTTTTGAGTTCCAAATATATTTTAGATATGAGACCCTTGTCTGTTGTATGGCTAGTGAAGATATTCTCCCAATCCGTGGGATTTCTATTGATTTTGCTAGCTATGTCCTTTGCCATGCAGAAGCTCTGTAACTTCATGCAATCCCATTTGTCTCTCATGGACTTTTCTACTTGAGCTGTTTTGGAACCTTGATCCTCAGTCCTCGCCTGCTGGGTAGCTAGGATTATAGGTATGAGCCACCAGAACTCAGCCAGGGTTCGCATTTTTAATAAGATTCCAAGAAAGAAGTATCCAATGCATCTTGGTGCTCTGTTCTATGCCTCTTCTGTCCATCACCCCTGGCCCTTGCCCCTGCCCCATAGTAAGAATCTCATGGACTTTCCTGCCCAGGCTGACTTCAAACTGTGATTCTCAAGTCTCAGCTTCCTGAGTAGTTAGGATTACAAGTATAAGCCAACAGCATCTAGCTTTGTAAGTCAACAGCACCTAGCTTTCTACCTTTCTGGTCCTAGCTTTTCTAGTCCAGTTACTTTGGAGATGGAGTCTCCTGGACTTTTCTGTCCAGGCTGACTTCTAATCATGTTCCTCATATCTCAGCTTCCTGAATCCTGAACTTGAATGCCCAGGCTGGCTTCAAACCATAATCCTCAGATCTCAGCCTCCTGAGTAGCTAGGATTAGTATCCTGAACTACTGGTGCCCAGCAGCCCCTCATTTATTCTTGTTTCTTCTTCTCTGGAAGATTTACAGCCCTTGCCAGTTTCTGTTTTCCTTTTGTTAAAAAAATTAGTGTATAGCTGTGTGTTGTTGGCTCATGCTTATAAGTCTATTCAGGAGGCAGAGATTTGATGATCAATGTTCAAAGGTAGCTCAGGCAGAAGTTCATAAAACTCTTATCTCCAATTAACTAACAAAAAACCAGAAATGGAAATGTGGCTCAAGTGGGAGAATGCTAGCCTTGGTTTTCATTTTGATACTTTCATACATGCATGTAACGTACTTTGATCAAATTTACATCCTCCATTACTCTTTCTCCATCTCTCCCAATTAAAACAATTTTAATGGGCTTCATTATGTCTTCATATATGCACATAAAGTAAGAGTACTTTGAGTCATAGTCTTTGGGCATTACCCTCGCCTTTTACTCTCCCTGCTTAGACAGCTCTTCCCATTCCTGGTCATGTATGCAGCACCCATACAGCTGGTGTATAGTGGATGCCATGCTTGAAGATCCTTATTGAATTGCAGGTTTGGGAAACAACCGTACTGGAATGGATTTGCTGCCACTCTTGTCTTTAAGTACTGCAATATACAGAGAAGCTGGATCTCAGCCCTAGTGTCTCCCAGGCTCTGGTCCCACCCCACATGTGATGGACAGGTCTGGCCCCTTTGTACTGCAGGCTCCTGCTGCTGCTGACAAACTTGACTGACCTTTGCCCTCCACCTCTTGGTGCTAACTCTTCCCAATCCCCACCCCTTTTGTTTCTGAGAATTTGATGTTTCATGGCCTTCTTAGAATTGTAGGGCTCTCTGGGCCCAAAGCTACCTGGGCTTTCTTCCTAGGACAGTACCCCGAAGGTCAGCCTAGAGGAGAAGGCTTCTTTCTAATGTTTTCCTTTGGCGTTATCTCTGGGAAACTTTATTAACTAGCTTGTGATCTTCTGCTACTGTCTTCTTACAATCTGAGACAATGAGTTCTGCTGCACCTGTTGGTCCCTTCAGTTTTCATGCTGCTTGCCTAGCAGACCTCAGACCAAGGGTTCTTGAAGACGTTGGCAATGTCTAGGACCACAAGCCCTGGTCTATTCTCAGCTCTGACCACTCCCAGCCTGCTCTTTCCTATAAGGTGTCCAGAAAGAGGAGGGGTGGCAGAGAACATGTGAAGGACTTCCTGATACCCATACCCAGGGCTGGAATGAGCCATGGAGACTATTCATTCGGTGTGCCCTTTATTTAGGGAACCCTAACTCCACCCTGTCATGCACTGAGTGGAGTGATGAATAAATTAGGCAAGTTCTATTGAGGGAACATTCTAGAGGAGGAAACCTCTAACAAACACATGAACAGAGCACTAAATATAATATGTACAAAGGCATACATCTGTTATTCTGTGTGTATATAATGTATACCCCTATATTTACTTATTTACTTATATAAATACAGAAATGCATATACATATATAATATTTTACTTATAGGGCATAAAAATAAAATTTAATATGTGTATATATTTATTTAAATTCAATGATAACTGCTCAATAGAAAATCGAAGCTGGAGAGGAAGAGCAAGGCAAAATTGGGTGTGTGCTTTGGAATGCAGGAGTGAGAAAAACCCTTCCTATGGAGAGGGTTTCTGAGCAAAGCTCACAGGATGTGGATTAGGAGCACCTGAGGCTCAAGGTGAAAATGTTCTGTGCATTTGCATTTGGAGAACTAAGAAGGCTAGGCTCTGGGGTGGAGTAGTTCACCTGAGTATGGAAAGTTTAGCAGTTCCCTAAAATCTAGCTGCTGTGGAAGAACTTACAGTTTTCTACTTACACCCATCTTCCCCTTTGAATAAAGTGAAAGTTGGGGAAAGAGAAAGAGAAAGGCTCATACTGGCTTCCCTATACTTCATGCAATTACAGGATCCTTTACATTTTCTCCATCTCTTTATTCCAGTCTTTGGAACCACATGAAATATTGTGTGTGTGTGCGCATCTGTGGCTTGAACTCGGGGTCTGGACATTGTTTCTGAGCTTTTTTGCTTCAGACTAGTGCTCTTATCACTTAAGCCACAGCTCACTTCCATTGTGTGGGGTATTTTTTTGAGTAACGTATTGGGAATAAGAATCTCAAAGTCTTTCCTGCCTGAGCTGACTTTGAACCATGATTCTCAAGTCTTAGCTTCCTGAGTAGCTGGAATTACAGGCTTGAGCAAACAGCACCAGACAAAAATGTTCATTTTTGATGATGGCCAGATTTAATCGAAACTTTTCTCTCCCTCCCTCCCTCCTCGCCCCCCCCCCCCCCCCCCTCTCCTTAGAACTAGTGGGATTGGCGCAACAGGTATATGATTTACTCTGCTGTCTGGCACTAGGGGAACAGTCCACACTGGGCTGTCTCAGGAAGAGTAAAGCAGTTCCAATAGTCACCAGTAGACCAGATGTCACGATCAAGAGTTCTCTTCAACATAGCTAGGCCACACTGTTAGCCTCCTTGGTTTTGGATTTCTTAGGTCCTCATCCCTTTCTCCCACCCCTCAAAAAAAAAAAAAATTCCTGGCCTGGAGCCAGGAACTCATGCCTAAAATCTTAGCTACTCTGGAAGCTGAGATCTGAGGAACAAGGTTTGAAGCTATCCCGGGCAGGAAAGTCTTCTCCAATGAATCACCCAAAAAGCCAGAAGCAGAGCTATGTGGTTCAAATGGTAGAGCACTACCCTGAGGGAAAAAAAAAAAAAATCAGGGACAACAACCCAGGCCCGAGTCAAAGCCTCAGGATCAGCACACATACCTACCAACATTAAAGACAAATCCCTGCATTTCACACAGTTCTCAGGCGCTTGCGATCCAGAACCCCACTTTGCCACCCCACACACTGGATCTGTGGCAACCTGTGCCCTAATCCGGCACAGACAGGGGTAGGGAGCCAGGTGTTTCCCTCTGGAGGAGCAGGCCACCTCGGGCTCACCCCACCTCCTGCACCCAGAGGTGGCTGCACTTCTGGGGGCAGAGGAACCTGGGGAAGGGCAGGGAAGAGGGGGAGCCCTTCTGCCGGGTGTCCGCCCAGCCCAGGTGTCCTCCTCCGCCCAGCGCTGGAGACGCGCGCCGCGTGGGCGCGCCGGGAGCGCTGCGTGCGCGCGGGCGCGGGGGGCGGGGCGGGGGCGGCGCTCCGGGGGCGCGGCGGAGCCAGCCGGGGCGGGGGCGCGGGGAGCAAGGTGCGCCGCGCCCCCGCCCCGCGCCGCTGCCAGCCCCTCCCCGCGCGGCCCGCGCCCCCGCCCGCCCGCCCGGGACGCTTCCAGCCGCTTCCGTCCTCTCGCCTCGGCCGCTGTCCTCCGCCGGCCCCGCGTGGGAGGGCGATGGGTCAGCGCGGAAAAAGTGAATGAGGACGACGGCCGCCGCCGCCAGCGCCTCACTCGCCGGCCCGCGGGCACCATGGAGGCGCCGCGCGCCTTGGCGGCCAAGCCCCCCAGCGGGTAAGCGGCGGAGGGGGGGGGGGGCTGGCACGGGGAAGGGTCGGGGGGTCTCGTTCGGCCGGAACGCTGCGCCCGCCCCGCGCGCTCGGGGTCCGCGAGCCCCCGCGGGGTTGGGGTGGCGCCGGGGAGGGTGGTGCGCTTGGGGCGCCCGAGTTGTTGCTCAGGTAACCGAGTCGGCCGGGCCCGCGAGCACTCTCCGGGTGTTTGTGTGCGGGAGCCCTTGTGGGAGAACCCCCGCGCGCGCGCGCGGGGTCTTCACGCAGCTCCCAGGTCCCTCCGCCAGCCAGGGCTCGCGCCGCAGCTCCGGGGAGGCGGGCGGAGGTCGATCCGGCTTGCGGGAGTTCGAGATCCCCGGTTCTGGGGCCTTGGTGGCCTGGCGGGGAGCGCCCTGACTTCGAAGGGCCGACTTAGCCCGGAGGTCTCATGGTGTGTGTGCGTGCGTGTGCGTGTGCCCGCTTCCATTCTGGGGGTCTCCCCTAACCATGCCCTGGGCCCAGCGTTAGGACCCCACCCAAAGTGCAAATGGCCCTCGGGACCTGGATGTCAGAATTGCCGTTCCAGTCTTGGATATTCCACTCGAGCCCAAACCTTTCCGGGTTTCTTTTTCTTTTATTTTGCTGTTCCCACACCTAACGGGTAAGGATTCCCAGGCACACTCGGAATAGAACTTGAGGAAAGATCAACTCCCCTGATGGGAGATGAACAACCCCCGCTAGTAACCAGGTCCTGAGCCAGGCTTGAACCTGGCCCGTGAGTACCGGTCCCGACCGGGCCGCGGACCGCTGCGCCCGCCCCACCACCGCCCCCGAGGACTGGGAATGTCAGCGCGCAGAGCCGGGACCTCCGACCTTTGGCTCTTCGGAGCGAATGTGTTGAGTCTTGCCAATGGAATGAGTTGGGGTGGGCCCTGCACCTGCTCACCCAATGGCCCACTTTCCACCCCAGCAACTGGATTGTAGGAGGCAGCTTTGAGGACAGCAAATCTCTTTGCTTTTGCAGTTAGGTTCCACTGACTCACCCTGCCTGCCCCACGGCTGAGTGTCGCAGAAATGTGGGAAAGGTTTTTCATTTGACTCTTGAAAAAAGCCTCTGTAACCCCTCTTTTAGTATTTTCATGTTAAAAAAAAAAAAAGAAACACCTCCCTTCAAAGCCAGCAAAAAGTGAGCTAGGTTACTATCTCAAATAATACTGGAGTGGAGGAACATAAGATATTTTTTGTAGTGCACTTAAAGTTACATAATTCCTTTAGAACAAATACTCGCCCAAAGAAAATAAACGTGGGAAGTCTTTATTTCATGATAATGGGACATCCTCAGATAACCTATGGAATCCTGAAACAGAATCACCTTTAAAATCCATGGGTTTCACGGTTTATGAAATGAATATGTTTATAATTGAGTTATTTTGTCACTGTCACCTTAAAATAAACACAAGAGGAGCATTTCAGAGGCCAGCAAAACGGTGTCCCAGGAGTATCTGTTAATAAGTCTAGTCAGAGAACTGAAAATAATTCTTTCTGGCCTGCTGATGTGTAACCAAAAGGTGCACTTGGTTGCCTTTTCCCAAAATTGGGGAGCATTGAATTGTCTTCAAAGGGAACCACAAAGGGAAACTAAAGAGACTTTGCTTATGGATTTGATCGCAAAGCTATGGACGTTTGACTCTCTTCTCCTGAAATTCACATCATCTGATTTGTTAGGATATCTTTGACCAAGAAATACAGACATACTGCTTTAACTTCTATTACTCTGAGTTGTTTTTAGTTACCATTCCTTAATATTTTAAAGAAGCATTCAGAAAATATCAGTGTGTTTTTAATTTCAGTAGAGAATTACAAGCTGAATAGTATTTTGTGTTAATATCCTAGGAAAGCAATGGCATTAGGTTTTAACTTTGTCGATTGATTGATTGATTGATTGATTTAATTTAGTGTACTGCTTTCCTAGCAAAGGGTAGATAGGGTTGTGAAATTTCTGCTGTAGTTTATTATTGGGGTAATTGGACTGTTGGCTTATGGCTGAAATGACTGCTTTCTTTGTTCCTGCGGAATAGGTAGTATTTGCAATGTGCTTGAGAGAAAGTTGCTTTCTATTCCATACTGCAAAGGTTGATTATAAAAGTGGACTTTTCTAGTGTCTTTCTCCATGTGTCAATGAACAACTGGTGTGATGAATTTGCCATTGTTTGTTGTTTAAGTTGTGAGTCACCCTGGTTCTGGGTTCCCACCGGCTGTTTCTGGCACAATGTACTCAGGAGACTACATATTATAAAACACAGCGTGCAGGACCTTTGTGTAAGATTACTGAAGGGACAAATGGGCTGGACAGTACGAATTCATCCAAGTTACTAGTAGATACTTACAAGTTATGTTAAGAAAACAAAGACAAATATTACTTCATTTGAAATCACATTTGTATTATTAATTTCACTGAAATGATGACTTAGGACTTAAAGGCTATATGCGTAAGTTGTTTTTTTAAAAAGGAGGAGGTGTTTACACCAGCAAGGCAGACTTGTTGTTTAGAAAGTTTTAGAGCTTAGATTGACTAGTGTGAGATGTTATAATTGACAGAATATTCTAGGACACAGATAAAGGCCAATCACTTTTGGGTGAGGTTTTAAGGCCATGCTGTTTCTGTTAATGTTAATTTATGTTTTATTATTTGTAGCATTCATCTGTCAATAGTTGTTGTGGAACTCTGGGCTGGATTTTGCATGTGCACTCTATGAATAAGGGACAGAAGGCTTAGAATTTTTTAGGATGGCAGTTAATTGCTTCTTTCTATGGAAAAAAAAAACATGTGTGGAATAGGAAAGACTCCAGTGACAAAACAGCAGGTGAATTTAATCAAAACCTGTGTTCAAGTAGTTTGCTTATAGAAAGAAATCACTTATCTTCATGTAGCTAAACCTATTATTCATCTCTCTGCACAAACTTGTATTTAGTAGGTTAATAGAACAAGAAATAATTTGAAGAAAATAATTTAAATGGGTGAATTTTTTAATATATATATTATTGTAAAGATACTGTACAGAGGGATTACAGTTACAAGGTAATGAGTACATTTCCTATTGAGCATTGTTACTCCCTCCTTTGTTTTTTCCCATACCACCTTTTCCCTCCCCCTTCCCCAACTTCTCCCCCCCTCCACATTTAAAGTTTGTTTTCAACATACTGTCTGTTATATCTCATTGTTATATCCTTATTTCAGCATTTTGTTATTTCCCTTCCCCTCCCCCAATTAGAAAAGTGTTTATACAAGATGCAGGACACCGGAATCAAATACAGTGTGAACAGGTGTTATACCATAGGGGAAGAACACACAAAGAAACAAAAAATAACCTCACATAGTACATTATAAGAACATTAAAAAGAACAGCAAGAAAGATACAATCTCTTGTGTCCCTATCTTGGGGTTCATTTCGCTTAGTATCAGGTTATATGGTCATATATACATAGCTTTTGACTTCTTCTGCTTGTCCTAGACATATGCTAGTTATTGCAGATAAGGGAAACCATGGCACCTATGTTTCTTTGGGTCTGCCTTACTTCACTTAATATAATTTTTTCCAAGTCTTTCCATTTCCCAACAAATAGGGTAGTGTCATTCTTTCTGATGGAGGCATAGAATTCCATCATATATATATATATATATATATATATATATATATATATATATCACATTTTCTTGATCAAAATGGGCGAATTTTTGTGTGCGACAAAGTCTCATTATGTAGCCCAAGTTGGCCATGAATTTATAATCCTCCTACCGTAGCCTCCCCCAGTGCTGGGATTACCAGTGTGTGTCCCTCTGCATGGCTCAAGATGGTAATTTAAGCTATTGTTATCTCTCATCAGCTAACACAATATCAAGTATAGAGGCCTACACCTCTTAACAGTAACCAGCACTAGCCTCCATTGTATTTTGTATGAAGCACTCGTGTTTAGATATTAAAGAAATAGTGATAACTATAACCATAGAGGGACATTTAGATTCCTAGAACATTTTTGCTTTTAAATGAATGGTCCTACATTCTTTGAAACGAGAACACCTGCAGTAATTGTTACATTAAATTTTACTAGTGAATTCCAGTTGTTTTAGAGAGATGTTGATTATGAATTACACCTTATTTATCTAAGAATGTCAAACTTAGGGACTAAGGATTTCTCAAGGTATATATCTAGGAACCTAATTTTTTCGTAGTCGTAAATTTTATTAGTAGGAGGAATCAGACAGTTCTCTGCTATAAATCAAGTAACCCCATGCAACATTTTTTATTATTTCTCAGTGGTTGTGTCAGGGTGAGGAAACATTTGATGTAAGGTATTTATTTGTAGAATGTGTCCTCTCTCCCTGTGGCAGTTTGCAGGCCCTTGTAGGCCATGTCTCATGCCCTTCTCCCATGCACAGGGAGAACAGATTATTATTGCATGGCAATGAAACTCAGGATTGGTGTCAGCACCTGCATGTATACAGGTCTGAGTATGGTGTCCTCTTTAATTTGGAACCGGGAAATGAAGTCATAACTTGTGTGTGCCCAAGTGTACATCCACAATTACTATAAGAAAGCACTTATTATAGGATATATTTATATACCATAATGACTGGTTTAAAGTTAGAGGCCTTTTGTGCTTTGTTATTAAATTTATGAATAATTTTTATTTATTTTTAGTTGATTCAAAGGTTTAAAAAGTGAGCAGAAAAAATTAATATCAGAATAGTGGCTACATGGAAGATGTGAAAATTTGAAAAATCATGTGGCTATCATTTAGAATTCAACTAAGTGAAAATGTTTACCAGGGAATTTATGTATGCATCGTTTAGTATTTTTCCATACTCTTTTATCCCCCATCTACATTTAAGCATGAGCCCTGTGGATTTTATGCATTGCTTAATTATAGTGATGGGTTCCATTTACCTTTACTGTAGCTGCCCATATCTGGTCATTACATGACACAATGATAGCTTTGTGTATCTTTGTACATTTTCTTTGCTTAAAATATATTATTTTTGTGCCAGCACTGGAGCTTGAACCCAGGGCCTTACATTCTCCCTTAGATTTCTCAGTCAAGACTGGTGCTCTACCACTTGAGCTATACTTCTACTTCTGGCTTTTTACTGGTAAATTAGTGATAAGAGTTCCTTGAGTTTGGCTTCCTCATATCTCAGCCTTCTGATGTTACAGATGTGAGCTACTGGTACCTGGCCTTAAAATATTGGAATGTTGGTTTTCTACTGCCTACATGTGAGGATGTAGCCTTATGCTCTTTTCTGCTTTTCATTTTTTCATGAATGCTTAATGGAGGGTTCAGTTGCTCTGTGTGTGTGTGTGTGTGTGTGTGTGTGTGTGTGTGTGTGTGTGTGTGTGTGTGTGTGTGTGTGTGTTGTGGGGCAGTGCGTGTGTGTCAGTTTTGGGGCTTGAACTGTCCTTGAGCCTCTTTGTGCTCAAGGCTGCCACTCTACCACTTGAGTCACAGTGCCACTTCCAGTTTTTGAGTGATTAATTGGAGGTATGAGCCTTTTTTTTTAAATTTTATTTTATTTTATTTGAGAACATACTACAGACCTCAGGACCAATGGAATAGAATTGAAAACCCAGAAATGAACCTACAGACCTATAGCCATCTAATCTTCGATAAGGGAGCTAAAACAATAGAATGGAAGACAGACAGCCTCTTCAGTAAATGGTGCTGGCAAAACTGGTTAACTACATGTAGAATATTAAAGCTAGATCCTTATATATCACCCTGCACCAGAATCAACTCAAAATGGATCAAAGACCTTGAACTCAAAGCAGACACTCTGAAAACATTACAGGATGGAATAGGAGAAACTCTGGGTCTCCTCGGCTCAGGCCGAAATTTTCTGAATAGAGACCTGGAAACACAACAAATCAAAGAAAGGTTGGACAAATGGGATTGCATAAGGTTGCAGAGCTTCTGCAGGGCAAATGACATAGCTAGCAAGATCAATAGAAAGCCCACGGATTGGGAGAAGATCTTTACTAGCCATACAACGGACAAGGGTCTCATATCTAAAATATACTTGGAACTCAAAAAATTAAACCACCCAACAACAAATCCTCAAAGAGATATGAGTCTTATGGGGACTTTTCTGCCCAGGCTGGCTTTGAAGCACTATCTTCAGATCTCAGCTTCCTGAGTAACTAGGATTACAGGGGTGAACCACCAGCCCCCAGCTTCAGTTGCTTTTTATAAAGCTAATGATGCTGATTGTTTCTGGGGTTGGGTGTGCACATGCATGCTGTTAGTGGAGTTTGAACTCAGTTTTTTTTTTCCTTAAGGCTGGCACTCTACCACCTGAGGCATAGCTCCACTTCTAGCTTTTTACTGTTTGTTGGTCACAAGTGTCTCATGGACTTTCCTGCCTGAGTTGGCTTTGAACCTTGATCCTTGGATCTCAGCCTCCTGTTAACTAAGATTACAGATATGAGTCACTGGTGCTGGACTGGTAATTGCTTTTAAGAGTAATAATGCTCATAACTAGACTCCTGTGTGTGCTGTGGAACCTGGGATGACAAATGACAATTTCTATCTATTTCTACCATGAGTCTGAAGACCCTTCCCCATGCATCTACAAAGCCTCTCTAGGGAAAGACGGATTTTCCTCAGCAGATAGAATCCTGGAGCTCTTAGATTTTATTACCATCTATCTAATCTTCTTCATCAGGTGATGAGTGCCTACTGGCCAGGACACTGTGGCTAATGAGCCAAATCCAATTATAAAAATATTCTCGTCAAAATTATTTCTATTAAAAAAGTAAATCAAAAGCTTTTAAAATCAAGTGTCAGAATACATTCTTCTTAGGCTCATTCCATTAGGCACCTTCCCAAGTTACAGATGCTTTCATGTAAATGCTTTAGTAGATCCTAATCCCACATCCACTAGACTTAGTGGTGCTGATTTGAAAGGTTGCAATTGGTTTAGAGAAATCTGAAGTTCTGAAGCAAATCTGTAGAGATATGTCAGTTAAATCAAGAGTACTGATTCCTTGAGTCTGGTGTCAGTGGTTCAGGTGTGTAATTCTACCTACTCAGGAGGCTGAGATCTGAGGATCATTGTTCAAAGCCAGACCAGGTAGGAAATCTGTGACTCATATCCAATTAACCAGCACACAACTGAAAGTGGAGTTGTGGCTCAGATGGTAGAGCACCAGCTTTGAATGAAAAAGCTAATGGACATTGAGTACCCAGGGCCCAAGTTTCAGGTCCCAGGACCAACACCCACCCACCCCCCCCCCCACACACACATACAAATACACAAGTCTTGCTTCTCCATCTGCCTTTTACCCCTGTGCCTATCTAGTGTCCAGTGCCCAATAACCCAGGTGAGGAGCCCACCACTCCTACCTTCTTCCAGACAGAGCATAGTAAGGGCATCTGAAGTTGAGCATACACCTGGCATAGTAAGGGGATCTGGAACCTTCTGGGCCAGGAAAGGCAACTTTCCCTGATTCAGAATACCTTCTGCTTATTTGTTAATCCTATTTGACTTTGACTTTCTCTTGTCAAAGATTGACAAGTAGAGTTGAGTGGGAAGAATGTTGGCTCAGGAATGAGAAGGTAGGGGCCCTGGTGCCAATTAGGCAAGATTAAATTTACCCTTTGTGGTGAAGCCTGGGATCTTCCTGATGGGGGCTTCTGCTGGTGGATTCAGGCCTAAGTTGTCTAGTAGCACTCTCTGCAAGGTGGTGCATCTCTGTCAGGGCTGCACTATATGGGAGAGTGTAGCGGCCTCAGTACAAGATGAGGAGGAACTAAAATCTTCACCTGCTTTACCTTTCAACCTGGGGTTTTCTCAGTCTCCCTGGATCACTACAGTTCCTGTCCCAGAACTCTGCCCTCTGCTTCCTCCTTTCCCTCCTACCCTGCCCTGGAAGCCTTTTCTCCTTTCCTAGAATGATTGGTTAGTCCATTTTTTAGGTTATTGTAGATCTATCCTTCCAAGATGTCCAAGGGATGACTAGCTTGCTGGCATCTGCCCGAATCCCTTCCTCAGAACATGATTTCCTATTGGCCTGTCCTCTCATGGAATTCTGAGCTCTGGCAGGCATCCATTTTATTTGTGTTTGTGTTATCTGAGGCATAGGGTTCACAGTTAAAATCCAGCCAGGCGAGCTCTACTTTTTGTCTTAGGGACTCGCATGCTATAAAATCATATGATTTAAACTCTTCCAGAATAAGATAGAACCCTCTTTCCAAAAATTGACTTTTTTCTTAAATTGCCTCTTAATCTTGTTTCTGCCAGACTACATGAGAACAGACACATCAGCTGGCACTGAACTATTTCTAACAGATAGGCTCTGGCTCTGCCTGCCAGCGATAAGGCAGGCCTGTTCCTTACAAATGAGAGGTGTTGGATGCTTTATTTTGAGAGCCATAAAGTGATGGTGATTTAAGAGGAGAAAAAGTCTTTCCCTCAGCTGAAAATCCCCGTTGGCAGTCTAGGCTGATATTGGGGTGTGGAATTATCAAGGAGTTGGTTCTTTCTTCTGTTTCCTGGCCAGGGCCAATGAATTGCCTGTTCCTCAGCATTGCCTCAGGAACGGGGATTGGAAGGGACACAAGCTCTTTACTGTTCAGTGCAGATTACATATAGTCCTTCCCTCCGGTCCCTTTGGCCTACTCATAATTACAAGTCTTTCCTTAAGAAGAGGCTTGAACAGGGGAACAGAGCTATCTGCCAACATGATCTTATTTTCAACATGGTGAATTCTAAGAGGTACTATGGCACAAATGAGCTGGAGGGAGGTGGCAGGTGTCCATGGCAAGCTTGTGGTTCTTCTTCTTCCTGCCAGTGTCCTGAGAAGTCCCTCAGCTGTCTTGGGAAAATATGTCCCTGACAGTTTCTAGTCTCTCCTGAAAAACAAACTGTCCTCAATTTGTTCAGATAGTAATGTACCAGACATCATCCAGGCTCCATGGTGTGGCTAATGGGTAGAGGTAATCTAATGTAGTCTGTTGGCAGCTAACATTTCTTTTTGCTTCTTTCATGTGTGTGTGTGTGTGTGTGTGTGTGTGTGTCTAGTCTCTTTCTCTATATATCTGTATATGTTTATATAGACATCTGTCTATATATGAAAGAATATATATAAATTGTACATATTTATCTATAAATACATATGTAAATATATAAATTGTATATGACATATATAACATATTACATATATAAATAGATAGGTATAGATATAGATACAGATATAGATATTTGTGCCAGTTTGGGGCTTGCTTAAACCCAGGACCTTGTCACTGTCCCTAAAAACTGACACAACCACTTGAGCCATTTTCACTTCTGGCTTTTGGCCAGTTAATTGGAGATAAGAGTCCACAGATTTGACTGTCTGAGCTGGCTTCAAATTGTGATCCTTAGATCTCAGCCACTGCATGAGCCAGCATCACCCAGCTTGGTAGCTGGCATTTCTGATAACAGTCTCCATGTCAGTTCTGAGCATAGACATGGTACAGATCTTCAGCCCTGCCCTGAGTCCGCGGAGCAGACATTCCACATCCATGCACATGGAAGAGGAATGACATTTAGACTGTCATCCCCAAGGCTTCCTGTCTGACACACCAAGGTGGTGGGTGGTGTGCTTTGCTTTTTACAGTGCCTCATACTTTTCATTCAGGCCACACCTACTTCTTGTTCATAGTGGGTGACAACTTGGACAGATAGGGTAAGAGCATCCCCTAGACCAACCATGGGGGAAGTCAGAGTCTCCTGCCTTCCTGATGCTTGTCAGAGTGGGGAGGCAAAGGGACCTGGATCTGGACCAAAGTGACAAGGGGCATCTATAAAGCACATCATTTTAATTGCTTCTTGGGGCCTTGAGTATCAGAACTAGAAGAAAAGACCTAGTGTACTGACTTTGCAGTTATATAAGTAGCTTGAGCAATTAAGTGGCTAACTAGTAAAATAAAGGCTAAAGAAATTGATGAGAAAACCAGTGCTTCCTCATAGTCTCATTGTCTCATCTTCCCTCTCCCACTTGTCTGTCTGTGTGTCTTGTATTTTGGTGAAGGGGAGACTTCCCATCACTTGGCAAAAAACAGATTCCTAAACCCATTCTAGCAGTGCTTTTCCACACTTAATGCTTCCTAAGTTGTGTTAAAAAATCCTGGGGGGAGGGAGTGACAATTCTGAAAGTGTATAATTTTTGCAGGGGGTAATTAATATTTTAGTTTCTAAATATAGTTTTGTTGTCTAGAACCCTACTAATTAAGAGCAGAATGCACTAGTGTTCATTAAACAAACTATTAGTTTGTAGAGAGACAGGTTGACTGTAGTCAGAACCTCGACATTTGCCATTGAAATAGGTTCTTGCCAAGAGTCTCCCAACTGTCTGTCTGCTCTTTTGCCTTACTGCCTATAATTACTGTGTTGACTTGGGTTGGGGTGGAAGGGAAGTGTTTGCCTCCTACTTTGTGCCAAAGCCATTATTATGTCATGGTGATTACTGTCCTAACAACATCATTTTCATGGAGAATGCATTGTAGGCCTGTTTTGATGTTTTCCAAATCATATGATTTGATTAAAAAGTTTTAATTGGACTGCTGAAGACTGAGAATTCCTTGTGCTATACAAACTATAAGTGGCTATCTTTTACCAATTGTAGATATGTTTGTTTGTGCTAGTACTGAGGCTCGGACTCAGGGCTTTGCAGTCATATTTGGCTTTTTCAATTCAGGCTGGTGCCCTATCACTTTAGCCACAGTTGCACTTCCAGCTTTTTGGTGGTTAATTGGAATTAAAGATTCTCATAGACTTTTCTGTGCTTGCTGGCTTTGAACTGTGATCCTCATATCTCAGTCTCCTGAGTTGCTAGGATTATAGGCATAAACAACCAGCATCTGGCTCACTTCTAGATATATTTGCTACTGAAAGAAAATGTATAGAATGAAATGAGTGTGGGAATTTCAGAGAAGTAATGACCAATAATTTGGAGAGTTGACTGATGTCCATTTGGAACATTCCTTTATTGCTGATTTGTTTTTAACTTTACCATAATATTTCACCGTTATTTTTTGAATAATGCTATTTCTTCAGCTAGAAAACAAAAGCAAGCCTCAGAAGGGCCTTGCCTTCTGTGGTTTAGTCATTTGTGCAATACTTTCTTCTAGCTGACAGCATGGTACAGGCTGCCCTGGTTGGGGTGGCTTGACCTTTCACCAGGCCCAGGGAAGCTGTCACAATAACTGGTCTCTCCCACAAATCTTCAGTCTAGATTCCAGTGTGCCAACTTCTCATCTCTAGGCTTTATTATGGCCCCAAGTGGAAGACGGAGCTTAGTTTCCTGGATTCCCTTTGCCAGAGCCTCTGCTGGCTTCTTGCAGGGTGGTTGATGACATTCTGTCATTCCTGAACCAGTCTACTTTCTCAGCAGCATTTTGCTACAGAAGCAATTTGCTTATAAGCATGATTGTGATTCCTTCCTTGTCCTCCAGCTTTCTCATGCCACCTTTTTGTCATAATACTAGGGCATTTCTAGTTGCATAAACAGATATGTGGTATGTAGCAGGAGAGTTCCATATCCAGCAGTTGTGCATAGGACAAGCATTTATGAATTAATAGGAAAAGTCAAACTCAGACTCTCCCACCCCTCCAGCAACCGGTTGTGCCTTGATCCTGGCTTATGAATTAATAAACACTGCAAAGCCTCTTCTTTGTACTGGATGTGACTCAGCTCACAGTGTCTTTGCTGATACATTTAATGAAAACACAGAGCTCTACTTTGCCCAGTAAATGAGCTTCCGTCAGAGCAGGAGCTTTGTAGAACCCTAACACAAATTTACTAATTGTAATTTCTTAGGATAATATTAGGCTCCTCTGACTGGATATGCTGGGTGATTCTTTGAACTGCCCCTTCCCTTTGGGGTCATAGGCTCCATCGGTAGGATGGTCTTGATGTTTGTGGGGGTCTTTTAAGGGTGGATGTCCTTCTTCAAGGATGTTCTGGAGAAGTGAGAGGAGAGCCTTGGGGCACTTCAGAGGCACTTGATGGATTATGATCCTCATGTCACTTGTGCTCCTTGGGCCCACTGGTCCTTAGTTGTATTAGTCAGCTTCCTTTTACTGTGACAAAAATGCCTGTGGCAATCAACTTATGAGGAAGAACGGTTTATTTTTGGTTCATAATGTCAGAGGTTTCAGTCCAAAGTTGCTTGGCCTTCTTGCTTTTGGACCTGTGGCAACACATTACATAATGGTGGAGGAGTGTGTGGTGAAAGAGGCTGCAGCTAGGAAGCCATTAGAATCCCCAGTGACCTGACTTCCTCCCACTAGGCTCCACCCACCTCTTTGAGGTTCTAACACCTCTCAATAGAACCAAGTTGAGAACATTCACATGGGCTTTACCAGGACCTTCAGGATCCACACTGTCCAAAGTGAGAAACCGTGGTCTCATCTTCCCTTTAAGTCCCGTGTATAAGCACCCCAACTAGCTTTGGGGATTCTAAGTGCTGAGATGTCCTGGGCATGCTCTTGGTATTCTCAGGGTCCAGGCACACACCATCTCCCTCAACCTATTGCTTTTCAGCTTTACCTCACTGAAGCAAAATAATGTATTCCTGTTGATGATGTTTTAATTACCTGTGTAGAATCCTCTCATCTGTGATAACTAGTTGTTATAAGTAACATAGGCAAAGGTGGAATAATATAACTTCCCTTTCACAAACCTCCCACCTTCCTTTCCTCCTTTCCACCTTTCTTTCCTTATACCCTCCCTCCCTTCCCCTTTCTTCACTTCCTTCTTTACTAGAGTTTGAACTTAGAGCCTTATGCTTGCTAGGCAAATGTTCTATCTCTATCTCTTGAGCCAAACCTTTGGCTTTTAGGTTTAGGGTTTTTTGTTTGTTTGTTTGTTTTGTTTTGTTTCTTTAGGTTTTTCTTCGGGTATTTTTAGGTCTGTGCTTGAACTGGCCTAGGACTGTAATCCTCCTATCTCCTCCTCCCACATAGCTGGGTTTACAGGTTTAAACTACTACTGCGTCCAGCTTATTCTTTGAGACAGGGTCACAGTGACATTTCTGCCCCTCTTACTTCCCCCAGACCAGGAAGCTCCTGCTCTGCCTTCTACGTAGCTTGGATTATAGGTTTGTACTGTTACAGTGAGCTTAAAATTGTCTTTTCATTTTCTGAGTTCAAAATGATGCTGGATTCTTATGACAGAGATGAGACTTTACCTGAGGAGTTTAACATGAAGTAATGGATGGCTTGCCTTTAAGCTATGCTGGCGTTAATAGTGCCTGTGAGGTGAGGTGGGGGATTGTGCACTCACTTGCATACTGTATTTATAATGTAGACTCTCATTGCCATGCAAACATGTTCTCATTTGTTTTAAAATGTGAAAGTGATACATGTTTTATGGTGTGTATGTGTGTGCGCTGATACTGGAGTTTGAACTTAGGGCCTTACACTTTCACTTGGCTTTTTTTTTTAAACCAAAGCCATCACTTGGTGGTTTTTCGAAAAAAAAAAAAAAAGAGTCCCACAGACTTTTCTGCCCAGGCTGAATTGAATCTCCTCAGATCTCAACCACTTGAGTAGCTAGGATTAGTGGTATGAACCATTAGGCTCTGCTGCTAAGTAATTTTTTTTTTAAAGAATCTTTTCAAGGTTTTACTTGTGTCCCTCTTTCCTTTGGTGAGAGGGATTTGGGAGGCAGCCCTTGCTGCAAGAAGCTGCTGACACAGGGGACAGAGGGAAGGAGCGGTTTGTGGCTCCCCAGTCACTTCTGTGGTGAGAGTGTGGTCTGTGGAACGTGGGGTAGAAAGGCAAATGCATTCTTGCCCTTGAGAGCTGTGTCATGGGGAGGAGTTGGCTGGCCTCCTTGTTCCTCCTAAGGGCACTTACTTCGATTGCAGAGATTATGAGATAATTAGACCAGGAGAAAAGGAATCACGTAGCATGCCTAACACACGGGAGTTTCCTATTCTAGCTTTTCTCCCAACAGACCATCAGTCTGGATGAGGAATGTATAATCAGCATGAAGATTAGCAGTACACATTAATAAAAAAAAACATGCCCTGTATTCATAAATTGCTTTTGGGCAGATGTTGTAGACACACAGCTTTGGAAAGGAGCCAGCTGGTGTGTAAGAGGCGATGTACTAGGACTGAGGAGGTTGTTAGTGGTGTGGGCCCTTCTTACCACATTCCTCTCAAGCTGCCCTGGAACTCTGTTGGCACTCAAGGACCAAGTTTCTTCCCTCTGATTTGCAAGGTACCTGCTTGCCATCTTTTGCCCACTAAAATAAGTATGAAAATAAACCTCAGTTTGGTTTGAACACAAATACAGTCAGCCGTCTTGTCAGATCTATCCTTTTTGTTTTGTTTTTCTTTTCTGAGTAGTCTACACACCACAGGAAAAAATACATCAAAACCCAAACAAGAACAAAAAAAATATGAAAACGAGATGATTTCCTCAAGTGTTACTGTCTGGGTGTTAGATCAAAACACTGAACCGTCTGTAAGTTCTCTGGGGAAAGGGATAAAGGAAGGACCCAAACTGAATGGATCAGAGGACATTTGTATATATTTTGTGTATGGAGGTGAATCAGCAGATTAGCTGAGATAGGTCTTTTTATGTCACAGCTACGAGAGATTAAGAAGTTGGCCTGCCTATGTGTCTGAGACTCCTCTGTCCAGGAGGGAGGATGACCCCTCATCTCCCCACTGGGCCGCCTCCTCTTGGACATGGACATCTGCTGGCATGGCGACTTTGATTGCTGGTTTTAAATGAAGGACTTACCTTGTTACACTCAACTATGTTTTATGACGCAGCGTGTGCAAAAGGGCGGAATGCATTTACACGTCTTTCCTCTCTACAAGGAATGTAAGAAGCATTTAACCTGAAATTATGGTGTACTATGTTCACTTTCTAAGGGAGGCAGTGGAAACATCAGTTCCTGGCTATACTTGAAGATGTTCTCATTTGTGAATTTCAGGTCTCTATGTCAGTAATGGAAATAATCTCTTCAAAAATACAAGCCCTATGAGTGGCCTGTTCCTGTCATAGTTTTGGCATTACGTTGAACCAGTAATTTCACACATGCCAAGAAAATGAGTATCAACTGCCTGGCAGGAAATTGTCTGTCATATGTTATGACAACTGTGTTTGGTGGCCCGGGTAATGTCTTCTCAAACAGTAGTAAAATGGTAGTAGTCATTCATGATCAAGCTGTGAAGCAGACAGGTTAAGTTTCCATAGTTTGAAAGCTTGATGTCACCAGAATTGTTTGTACTTGGGGCCGGGGGGGAGACTATCAATTCGCTTTGATGGCATAATATTATGGTTTGGAGGTGTTATCCTAGATTTCATGTATTGGTTTATGGCATTTGGAGCAGCCTTTGGAGGGAAGTAGGGTTAAATAAAGTCATAGGAGTGGGGGCCCCCAGGATGGCATTAGTGACTTTAAGAAGAGGAAGGAACTCAAGCTGGCATTTTCACTCCATCTCCATGAGCTGCTCTCCTTTGTGTTGAGATGTAGCCAGTAAGGCTCTCAGCAGATGCTGGTGCCATCACCTTGGACTTCGCAGCCTCCAGAGCTGTTGGTGTTAAATGAACCTCTGTTCCTTGTAAATTACCAGTCTGTTGGTAGTCAGTTACAGCATCAGAAAATGGACTAGGACAATTATCTCAGAGTTTCTCATCAGGGTGAACTGCTGGGAACTTGTCTTGTTGGCTTTGTTCATGTGACTCTACCATGTTCCTTATGCCCAAGGGAGAGGTGAGGCCAAAGCTTGGCCTTTGTTAATGAGGTCAAGAGTAGATGAGCACCAGACTGAGGCTTTGGAGAGAACACAGGACAGGGCTGACCAGGCAAAGTAACGGAAGGAAACCTGGCTAGGCTGGTCAGGAATGCAACTCTTTGAATCTGAGAGGCAAGGCAGGTCTTGTCAGAATTTGTTCTAGGGGACAGCATGTGGCTTAGGTGCCAGGATATATGTCTTAGGGCCAAGTTGCAGTGGGCCTGGGGCAGGAGCAGTACTTGGCTTCATCCTGAAGAACTGTGGACTAGGGAGAGGTTTTTGAGCAGAGATTACTGGTAGACAAAGGTTTCTCTGAGTATATTTCAAGAGAAGAAGAGAAGAAGGAAGAGAGGGTGAGGCCTAACTGGGACAGTTGAGGTGGCAGTGATCCTAAGGGTTTGGTCTTGTGATCTCATCAAGAATGAGCAGGAATGGGGGTGCAACAGGGAAGATCCTAAGCCATGGTGGGAAGACCATAAGTGGGGTACATTCTAGCTTGGGGACTGGGCAGGGAGGAAAGGGGCCTGAGAGATTCATTTGCTTATTTGTTCACCTAATCTTGGTAGGCAGTGTGATGTGTACTAACAAGGGATATATCAGACGTAACCATCCTCCAAGTGCTTCCATCTCCTCCCATCCAGGAAAGGAGGTCTGTGAGTGTGAGTAACCAGGGGGTTAGGAGACAGCAACAGGGAAAGGGAGAGAAGGAGATCTAGGTCCAGGTTCCCTAGCAGCAATCAGCCTGTTATCATTGATGAGATCAGGCACAGCCTTACATCCTTGTACATGATCCCAGTTTACTCCTTGTGGTGACCTGTGGGTGGATTCTAGGATACTTCCCATTTAAAAATGAGAAGTGTGGGGTAGGAGAAATAATCAGCATGACATATTAGCCTTGTGATGTAATCACAAAGCTGAGCCCTGTGCTTCTCCAGTATGCATGCAAAGGATCCTGGGGTCCCTACAAGTCAAGTCTCTGGTCTATGTAGTAGGGAGAAGGCAGAGGAGGCCTGTCTGGACACAGTAGCAGCAGGAGGTAAGGCAGGCCCTGGGACAGTGATTGGGTTCTTGGGGGATATGGGCTTATAACTTCTCACTTCATTGTCAGAATTTCCCCTGAGAATGAATTTGTCCCATTCATCCTAGAGGATATTCAGACGGTGAGCCAGCAATATGCAGGGGGTGGTGACTAGGCCTTTGAGCACAGTGGTCTTCCTAACATGCACCGGGACATGCTCAGCGAGGGGTGAGGTGAAGTGTCCTGTGGCCTGCATGATTTTGTACATGAATAAAGCAAGAAAGAAGGCTGGGGATGGGTGATGTGTGGGCTGTGTTTTTGCTCGGTGTGCCTTATCCACAGTGAGACAAACATGCAATTAAGTGACTACCTAGGAATTTTTTTCTTTTCTTGTTGGTGAAATCAATGTCACACTGTCCTTGGCACAGGAAGAGGAAGGAATAGTGTCTTGATCAGTCTTATGCCAAGTAAGGTTAGAGGGAGACAAGGTGACTGACTGAAGTGCTATGGCATTTTATGATGTGGCTACTCAGGAAGGAGATTTCTCTGCTTTATGATAGAAACAGGAGTGAATCAGTGTTCTATCTTTTGGAAGAAAAATCTTCCTTTCCCAAATCAATCTTACCAAATTGACTTGTTCCATTTTAACAGAAGTAGATAAAGAATTTTGTCAATATTCATCCTTCTTCTCTCTCCCCATTGTCTTGTTCCTCTTAGTAATGCTTACATCCCCCAAAAGAAATGGTGTTTTAATACATTTCTTTGTTTAAAACTGTGTGTTACTTATTTAAAGGAGTCATGATGGCGTCTCGCATATGCATATATCATACTTCAGTCAGATTGACCACAATCATGAACTCATATATGCTTGTGGTCATAGTCATATTTTATGAGGGAAAACATATCACCTTTGTCTGAGCCTGGCTTACTTCACTGAATATGATGGTTTCCAAATGGCATGATTTCATTCTTTATGGCTGTGAATAATTCCATTGTGTATATGTACCATATTTTCTTGATACATTCATTAGGTGTAGGACATCTGGCTTTTTTCCATGAACATGGGTAACTAAGTGGCTCTAGTATATCCTGACTTGCATTCCTTCCAGAAAATGCCTAAGATTGGTATTGCTAGATCATTGGGTTCTGTTTTTCTATTTTTAGTTTTCCTAATTTTTAATTTAATTTTATTATTTTCTATTTTTAGTTTAGTTTAATCTCCATATGGATTTTCATGGTGAGTGCACTATCCCACCAGAAATGTGGGTTCCTCTTCCCTCCATCCTCCCCAACATTTGTTATTTGTCATCTTGTTGATGGCCATCCTGACTTGAAGTGAGGTGGGATCTCAGTGTCATTTGATTTGCATTTCCTATGTGACCAGTGATGTTGACCATTTCTTCATGTATTGGCCATTTGTATTAACTACTTTCAAGAATTGTCTGTCAGTTCATGAGAATTCTCTGTCAGTTCATTTTCCCATTTATTTATTGGGTTATTGATATATAAGGTGAGATTGAAAGGGGGGTTAGTTTTTTGAGGCTTCTGTGTATTCTAGCTACTGGACTGTCGACCTGGAACTTCTTTAGGACTTGACTATTTTGATGAAGTCCAAGGATCCCCTTAAGTTTTGTGAGCTAGAAAAGGCCATTGAAGCAGTGTATACTTTCTATGGGTTTCAGCATTCATCCTATGCCAGTAGGTTTGTTTGAGGTGCCATGATGGTCCCCGTTTTGGAGAAGAGCACATTGAATCAAGAGATGGAGCAGTGTCTCAGGGTTTCAGGGCCCATACCAATCCACTGGAAGTTTTATCCACTGACTCCGCGAACTCCAATTGCAGTGGTGACAGTCTGGATCATAAGTAAAGCCAAGTGTTTCCCCCGTGTTCCACTCCAGTATGGCTTCTTTACAGTTGTGGATGCCCTAGCTGGAGCCCATGTGTGTTAGTGGCTCAGACATGATGAGAACATCATTGCCTTTACATGCTCCTACACAGACAGCAAGCTTCACAAAGCATAGCATGGTCACATAGGTAACTGATTAGAGAATGATGTAAGTAGTAAGTGTCTATCGCTACGTATCAAATTATCCTAAAATTAGATGCTTACGGCACGACTGGCTTTCTCAAATGGTTCTGATACAGGCTTCCTAAAGAGGTGGCATGATAACCCTTTCTGGCCCTGAACTGTGATCCTCCTCTTCTTGTCCTCTCAAGTAGCTAGCCTTATAGGCTAAAAAATGTCCGGGTTTTGTTTTTACTTTTATTTGATTACTTTTGTGCCTGTCCTGGGGCTTGAACTCAGGGCCAGGTTGCTGTCCCCGAGCTTTTGTCCTCAAGCCCACTTTGAGCCACAACTCCATTTCTGGATTTTTTTTTTAGTAGTTAGAGATCACAGTCTCTTGGACTTTGCTGCCTGAGCTGGCTTTGAACTGCAGTCCTCAGATCTTGACATCCTGAATAGGATTACAGGCACTCGGTGAAATGTCATTGTTTAATGTGCTTTATGCTTCATCCAGGTTGCTTGAGGAAAGGCAGTGGAGCCCTTGTCACTGTATTGAGCCACCTCCCTCCCTGGAGTGGCTTGCAGGTGGTCAGAAAGGCTTTGTGAGCTTTCACCTTGAGACAAAAGCCCTTCTGTAAAATACTCTGTGAGTCATTCATTTGGCTGTTTTGCAGTTAAGTTACTGGGCTACAAAAAAGTTTCCCTTTTTCATTGTTGATCAAAAAAACACATGAGATACTTAACACTTGTGTAAAAAGAAAATAATGATGATTTGGCAAATAGCTAAGCTGAAAAAAAAAGTTACAAAACAAAACTGAAAAAAAGACAAAGAATGTAAAGCCACACTTTAATTTTTTTTTTCATTTTCCTCATTCAACCAGTCATCTCCCATCTTGGGACAAACGCTTAATTAAAATTAAAATTACATAGATATAATTGTCTCTGTGTTAGGTTTCTGCCATGTTTCTCTCTATATTGTGGGACTTTAAAATGAGAGAATTCAGTTTAACTGATATACTACCATTGTAAAATTTATTTAATTGGCTCATAGTGTGGTGTGTGTGTGTGTGTGTGTGTGTGTGTGTGTGTATGTGTGTGTTTAGGTAGTACTGGGGATTAAGCTCAGGGCATCATGTGTGCTAGGCAGGTGCTCTTACCACTTGAGCCTACCCTTAATCCTTTTGTTAATTTTGAGACGGAGTATTGTTTTAAGATTGCTTTTGCCTAGGCTGACCTTGAACTTGAGGACATCCTACCTCTACCTTCACAGTGGCTGGATGGAATTTCATGTGTAGACTAACCCATTTTGACTCATTTATATACATATATATGTGTGTATATATATATAAAAGCAGTAATTACCTATGTGATATATGTATGTGTGTGTGTTTATGTGTGTATGCATATATATATGGAGAGAGAGAGAGAGAGAGAGAGAGAGAGAGAGAGAGAGCACCCATAGTGTAGAGGCAGAGACAGATGGTTCAATAAGTAATTATGACAGGTACTGTCATAGAAGTATATACAAACTGCTAAACTGCTTCAGGAACACCCAGAGAAGAAGCAGCAATTAGTTTGATTTGCTGGGTGGGGCTGATATGCCTGCTTGATTTTTTTTTTTTTTTATGAAAGTTGTTCTCAGAAAATGATTTTGCTGAAGCAGTTCTTAAGTGTGACATTTTTTACAGACTGATGGACCCAGCCAGACTGGAGAAGCTGTAAATATCCCACCAAGATTATCTCATATAAATGGACAGATAAGCTTTATCCAACTTTATTTTAATGCTGAAAAAGCAAAGGAAAAAAGTGGAGGAATGTACACATCTGAGAGGCTGTCAGGCTCTACATGGTTTTAAGAAGGTTGCCCTGGAAGTAGAAACATCAGGTGTGGCACAGGTGAGGGATCTCAGTGATAGTTCTCACAATACAGAGACACACACACACACACAGAATCTCTAATGTCTACAGAACTCAAGAGACACACAGCAGTTAAAGAGCATGTAAAGCCAGGTGCCAGTGACTCCTGTAATCCTGCTACTCAGTAGGCTGGGATCTGAGGATCACGGTTCAAAGCCAGCCTGGGCAAGAAAGTCCGAGAGACTCTTATCTCCAATAAATGACCAGAAAACCAAAAGTGACTCTGTGGCTCAAGTGGTAGAGTGCTAAGCCCTTAAGCTGAAGAGCTGAGGGACAGTGTCCAGGCCCAGAGTTCAAGCCGTACAATGGACCAAAAAAAAAAAAAAAATAGCATGTGAACTCATGGCCCTGAGTGTGTCCTGCTCCTCTCTGTCCCCTGCAGATCTTGTTTATGTTCTTGAGTACATCCTGACCCTGCAGGAACATCCTATCTTAGCAACAGCAATCTCAAAAGGCAGCCCCAAAGTCACTGACTGAATGAGGGTCTTGGAACTCATAGGATTACTTTTTGGC
Source organism: Dipodomys spectabilis (assembly GCF_019054845.1). Classification (NCBI taxonomy): domain Eukaryota; kingdom Metazoa; phylum Chordata; class Mammalia; order Rodentia; family Heteromyidae; genus Dipodomys; species Dipodomys spectabilis. Next base: position 10,804,843 of record NW_024870769.1, on the reverse strand, counting down.
TTCATTTTATTGGACAGTATTTTTTACATAAACATTTTCATTAACTTCTATTGAAAAAGTAATGTGGGTAAAGTTTTAATTCTGAACAATTGAGCAGATACCATGTATTCAAGGATCATGCTATATCTATAGGGAATTTCAGACATGTATTCTGGGACACCAATGGTGTTTAGGGTAGTTAGAAGCTAGAAGATAATAAAGACAAATACAAGAAAAAAATCCATTTGTCAGTTCTGGGGCTTGAACTCAGGACCTGGGAACTGTCCTTGAGCTCTTTTGCTCAAAGCTAGCACTCTACTACTTTGCACCACAGTGCCACTTCTGGTTTTTGAGTGGTTAATTGAAAATAAGAGTCTCAGTCTCACAGGGACTTTTCTGCCCAGGCTGGCTTCGAACTGGGATCCTCAGATCTCAGCCTCCTGAGTAGCTAGGATTACATGTGGTTTTTTTTTTGTTTGTTTTGTTTTTTAGACAAGGTCTTGTTACGTAGTTCAGGCTAGCCTCAAGCTCTTGATCTTCCTGCCTTCTGCCTTCTGAGAATTGGAATCATTAGTGTGAACCCTCACACTTGGCCTAAAGCGGTTCTGGAAGCATGAAAAGCAGGTGGATTACTGCAGACTGGAGCTTACTCACCCATTGGGAGCACAGGGTGTGTGCCACTGCTCCAAACCAAGAAGGAATAAACTAGCTTTGCAGTTTGACTTGCTCTTGGTTCTCATGGATAGTATATCTCTTGCTGTTCTTAAGCAGTTTATTTCTATGTGGTTGAAAAAGAAGTATACTGGATTTTTAACACTGCTTAAGTGAGGTATATTTATGTATAATAAACTTTCAACTGTTTAAAGCATACCATTTAATGAATCTCAAATTCGGTATATGTCCAAACTCTTGAAATTATTGTCATGATCAATATACAGAAGGTTTTTACCTGCCATCAAAATTTCTCACATGCTCTTGGGCAGTCCACCATTTTCTTTCCCTGCCCCACAGTCTATAGATGAGTGTGTGCATGTACATGTTTGTGTACATGTACTTACATGTATGTACATGTGTTTATATGTATGTGTACACACTGGCATATGTATGTGTACATGCATATTCATGCATATGTGCAGGTGTGAATGTGTATATGTGCTTATAAGTGCATGCATGTGGATTTGTGTGAATATGTGTGTGCATGTATGTGTGTATGTGTGTGGGGGTGCATACATGCACACTCTGGGGTTCATTCCTCTTTATTGGTGGGTAGTATTCCACTTACCACAGCTTGTCTATTTTCCCATTCATAGATATTTGGTTGGCTTCCAGATACTGTGGGCATTCATGTACAGCCATGTAGCATACATACCCTTTCTTTGGGTAAGTACCTAGGAATGTACTGGGCCAATATATGTTTAGTGTTTCAAAAAACCACTGGGCTCATTTACCAGACACACCAGTTTATAAACTAGACATCTGCAGGCTAATCATTCACTATGTTGTAGTTAATGTTATTATTTAGTAACTCAACCTTCCTGAAGCATACAAACAGGTGAGAAGGTTGCATTCTGAGGAATGGCACCAGGGAGGTAGTCCAGGGTAATAGCATGCCCTGGAAGTGTTCCAGATGGGATGTGGCAATCTTAAATTTGAGCTTGACAACACAAGGCCTTCATCACCCTTTGTCTTTGTAACTGTGTTTATTTTGAAGGTGTGGTTTAACTTTTGGATTGAGACAAGATTTAAAGGGTTGACAGAACTAGTTATTTAATGGCATGGACAGTGTTTTCTTCAGTGACTACCTGGGCTGTGACTTTGGGGATTTCATATGATCTCTGCCCGGGAAGATCCACATGGCTAGCTGGTAGGGCCTTCTAGTCTGCCCATCCCTTCTGAACCCAAGTTTTCCAGAGATGAACAAGATTTGAAAGAAAAAGAGATCAGATGGGCTGGTGGCACTTAACGGGTAGCTAACAACCCATGATTGTATACAGCCAGCATTGTGACTTGCCCTTTTGGTTGTGGTGCCTTTGTGTTTGTTGCAGTAGAAGCCTGAGTAAGCTTTTAACAACATCATTGCCTCTCCCAACTCAGATGGAAATCTACCCATCCTGAGGTTGTTGCTGATTGAACATTACCATCCCAATACTTTCTTAAGGGGTGTCTTCCTGTTTCTATACACCATCTATTTACCCAAAGCCTATGTATAGGCCCTATATGCAAGAAGGTTAATAAAAACAGAAACAAAATGGGGAGGAGAGATAATAATGGCGCAAAAGCCAAGTGCTGTTTTGAGATTGAACATTAGTTTTGCCTTTGTATTTCTGAAAAGCAAAAAAGAAAAAATAATTCCCTGGTGCTGTTATTGAAAGTGGGACTTGTACATTCCAGTTCCTGGCACTTAAAGGTAAATATTTGTAGTTGTTTATTCTGGTCACTGCTGTCTCCATCTATTTTCTTGTTTGCTGGAGGTGTTTGCATAGAAATCCCAGGCTTTGTGACCACTCCAACTGTGTGTGAGCATGCCCACTGTGTGTGAGAGCATGTGAAGGGTGTCAGACAATGGGGTAGAAGCAGGCATGAGGCCATGGTACTATGGGCACAGGGCATCTACTAATAAGAAGCCCAGCAGCAAAGCCAATAATGCAGCCTGTGACACCCAAGCAGCACTTCTGCTGATGTAACATGGTGCTAATGGCTATTTGCAGTCTCAAGAGTGAGCAAGTTCCCTGGGGCATATGTGTGCAGCAGGGCAGAAGAGGGCTCCCAGGACACCAACTCCCAGCAATGGCCTCGTACGCTAGGCAGTATGGGACCAGGAAGACAGCAGGAAGAAGCAGTGGACCTGAGGTCCCAGGGACATGGACCATGTTGAAGGCTGCAGTAAAATCCTATGACTTCAACACCAGCCACTGGTGGCTCTTAGATTCTCAAGAGGCCAAGAGCTGAGGATCCCGGTTCAAAGCCAGCCTGGGCAGAAAAGTCCTTGAGACTCTCCAGTTAACCATCAGAATACCAGAAGTGGTACTGTGGCTCAAAATGGTAGGGTGCTAACCTTGAGCAAAAAGGGCTCAGAGACAATGCTCAGGTCCTGAGTTCAAGCCCTACAGCTGACAACAACAACAACAAAACAATACTGTGACTTCAGGTGACAGAAGATAGAAGAAGCTAGATGGTCAGTATCATCCATGCAGTGGGTCAGACCTCTGAAAGGACATCTGTGTCTTGCAAATTTTGCAGAGGTTAAGTGAACACTGATGGGTGTTTGTGGGAACTTTGTTTTCCATTTCTCTAGGGTTAGTGCATTTACTTTTGCATGACTTAGTAGCTAATGATGTGCCTTTCACTTATTTGCCATTCATGTGTCTTTCTTGGTGAGATTTCTATTAAAGTCTTTGGCCTCTTTAACTGCTTGTTTTCTTATATTCTGCCTTATGATTTTATCTAATGTGACTATAACTCCTAAGTCATAGATTTTCCCTTTTGTTTATTCTCAGTAGCTTGTGTTTTCATTGTTTTGTAGTATCTTGAGGAGAGTCCAAAGTTTTAACTCTTCAGTTCTTTTTGTGCCTAATGAATTAGACGTGTGTTAGGTGCCATGTCTCACAACTCTAGTCTAATGCCAGACATTAAGATTTTCTTTTATTACTAAGGTCTTAGATTTGTATTTTCGTATTTATATAAATGTTCCATTGTGAGTTAATTTTGGTATATGGATTGACTTTTGGTTCAGAGTTTTCTTTTTCTTCCTCTTGTTTCTTTGTCATAGAGTGTTCAGTCATTTGCATACCATTCACTGAAAAAACTATCCTTTATCTGCTTAATGACCTTCACACTTTTGTAAAAATCAGTTGTCAGTTGATTATATGGCTGGCTGGCTGGCTGGCTGCCTGCCTGCCTGCCCTCCCTCTCTCCCTCCCTTCCTTTATTTCTTCTTTCTGTGTGTGTCCATCCTGGGTACAAAACTCAGGGGCCTGAGTGCTGTCTCAAAGCATTTTTACTCGGGGCTAGCAATTTTTTTTTCAGGTCTTGGGGCTTGAATTCAGGGGTGCTACCCCTGAGCTTCTTTGTGCTCAAGGCTAGCACTCTATCACTTGAGCCACCGAACCACTTCTGTTTTTTTCTGAGTAGTTTATTGAGATAAGTGTCTTACAGACTTTCCTGCTGGGGATGGCTGTGAGCCAGGATCCTCAGATCTCAGCCTTCTGAGTAGTTTAGGATTACAGATGTGAGCCACTGGCACTCGGCCTGGTTCCAGCTTTTAAATGATTAATTTGAGACAATTATACTTTACTGTCAAGGCTCGCCTTGAACTACAATGGTCAGATCTCAGACTCTTTAGTAGCTGGGATTACAGGTGTGAGCTACAAGGGCCTAGACCCATTTCTTGATTATTTATTACAAATACTATATTGTTTTAAATATTGTAACTCTGCAGTAAGTTGTTTTCTTTAAGGTTTGGGGTTTGAACTCAGGACTTTGTGATCACAGGGCTTGCTTGCTTAGCTGGAGCTTTACCATTTGAGACATCCTTCTAACTCTTTTTTGATGGTTATTTCAAAGATAGAGTCTAGTAAAGTTTCTACCTAGGCTGCATAGAACCAAGTCCCATTGGAGTACAACATGCTGAATAGTTACTATTATAAGCATGAACCCCTGGTGCAGACAAGTTTTGTTTATAAGACAGGTTTTTCATTGTGTAGCCCAGGCTGGCATTAAACTGATATTCCTCCTCTTGCCTCAGCCTCTAGAGTACTGGGATTACAGCTGTGCTCATGCATGTAATCCTAGCAACTCAAGAAGCTGAGATCTTAGTATTTTAGTTTGAAGCCAGCCTGGGCAGGAAAGTCTGTGAGCCTCTTATCTCCAATAAACCACCCAAAATCTGGAAGTGGAGCTGTGGCTTAAGTGGTAGAGGGCTAGCTTTGGGCACAAAAGCTCAAGGACAATACCCAGGCCCAGAGTTCATTCCCTAGGACCAGAACAACAAAACAAAACTATAGTGTGATTTTTTTCCCCCAAATTGATTTAAAAAAAATCAAAATGGACTGTTCTTATTTGCTTACCTTTCATATAAATTACAAAATCAGCTTATCTACAAAATAATCATACTAAAATTTGACTGAAATTTTGTTAAATCTGTAAGTCAGTTTGAGACTTTAATATTCTCTCTCTTACTCTCTCTCTATATGTTTGTTTTTCTAGGTTTTCTTTTACTTCTATCAGTGCTTTATTATTTTCAACATACAAATCCTACCCATGTTGACTAGACTTACACCTAAAAATTTTATATTGGGGGCCATTTCAAAGTGGTATTTTATTTTTACCATTTAGAATTCTAATACCATATAAAATATTTTGCCATTTCTACATGATATTTACAATTTTTAGTTTCTAGTTACCAATTGGTTAATATAGAGGTACAGTTGATTTTGAGTACCCTTTGCCCTCATTGAAAATTTCATATTATTCATATAAATATACAGAGGAAATAGTTATCAAAGAAAGTATAATGCATTTTGGCAGTACATACTGTTAATGTCCATTAGTAATTAGGGCATAGCTATTAATTAGTTCCTTTCATGTGTTTTCTGGACTTAGCCCTTATTTGAATAATCAGGATTACATAACTTTAAGGCTGCTGAAACTTGATGAATTTAAAGTGTGCACAGTATCTTTGACCCAACTTTGTCATGCGGTTATCTTGATCTTTTCTCAGTCAATTAGTGAAGAATCTGTTTATTTACTTACTTATTTGTGGTAGGGCTTGAACTCAAGGCCTATGTACTTGCCCTTAGCTTTGTTGTTCAGGGCTGGCACTCTACCACTTGAGCCACAGCTCCACTTCGAGCTTTTTGTTGGTTGATGGAGCTAGAAATCTCATGGACTTTTGCTTTGAACTGCCATCCTAAGATCTCAACTTCCTAAGTAGGATTACAGGCATGGACTACCAGTGTTGGCTTTACTGTTTCATTATTGTTGTTGTTGTGTGTTTGTTTGATTTAAAGTAAGTTCATCTATGTTGTATTCATCTCTCACTGCTGGGCTAGGACATAGGGCAGGGCCTGGTGGTAATTTGAGAATGAGAACAGCTGAACCCTTCCTTACAGGACCCCAGGTATCTTTTCCCAGGAAAGCATTCCCCCAGGGTACTTCTGCCTACTCTAAAACTGCGTGGGTGTCCCAGGCAGAGTATGAGCTCAGCATTCTCTGTTGCTTCTCTAACCGCCAATTATCTCCCAATTGAAATCTTCAGACCGTACGTGTTGAGAAATTTTTCTTCTGTTGTCTAAATTATAGTCATTTACATACTGTGAGCACTTTTTTGTTGTTTGTAAGAATGGAGCAGAGAAGAGGCTGGTCTGCTATTGCCTGGCTTGAGAAGCTGGAGTCAGGGACCCATCTAAAAATAGTCTAGATGTCTCTAGTGGGAGTGGAAGAGGCATTAGGAGTGACCATACATGGGCCGCTTGGTCCCCGCCTGCCTGGGCCTCTTCCTGTGCCCTCCCTCCCCCTGGGCCTGCTTCTCAATTCAACTAATCTCGGGGATCAGATTTACCCGCTTTGCTGTGAGTGTGTGTGTGTGTGGGAGTCTTTGAATATGGAGCTTCTAAATTTATTTATCACTTGATATGGGTATTTACGTCCTAGAATTTGTGGTGCTGGCACCCCAGCTCGGGCACTGTGTTTTTAGTGCAGTTAATGATTGAAGTCTAGGAGTCTCCAGGGGACCAGCTGCTGATCTGATGGGTCTTTCTGGCTGATCTCACTGCAACACAAAGATCTGTAAATGCTGTGAATCTGATCTGTCCACAAATACATCCTCCCTTGCGTCCTGTGTTCCTCAGAGGCACTTTGGAATACAGCATGGAGTTCAGAGAGTACTTCTAGAGGCTGGGCTACAAAGGAGCTAGTGTCTGTGTCTTACCATCATCTGCCAGCTCTTAAGTGTTCTCACCAGGCAGGTTCTGGATTTCTGCCTTCTTAGTGGTGGGCTCTGAATTCTCACAGTAGCCCTGCAAGAGACTTGTTCCCTTACCTGCGTCTGACAGTTCAGAAGCTTCAATGGAGAATGAATGAATGAATGAGTGACCAGTTCTGGTTTTCCATTCTGAATATTCCTCCCTTTTTCTGATGGCCATTACACACACACACTTAGCTCACTGAGGTAGATTAGCCAGGGTCACATACCTTCTTCCTGTTTTAAGAGATTCCTGACCAACTGGAAATAAAGGCTGCATAAAATAATGATACTAATTATTATTTTATCTAAGGGAAAAAAGAAAATAATTTCACCTTTATTATACATTTAAAAAATTTTAATGTGCCAGGTGCCAGTGGCTCACATCTATAATCCTAGCTACTTGGTAGGCTGAGATATGAGGATCACAGTTCAAAGCCCACCTCAGCAAGAAAAGTCTGTGAGAGTTATCTCCAGTTAACCATCAACACTGTGGCTCAAGTGGTACAGCACTAGCCTTGAGCTGAAGAGCTAAGAGATAGCACCCAGGCCCAGAGCTCAAGCCCCACAACCGACAAAAAAAATATGTTTATCATTTCTGTTTTAAAAATAATTAAGATGATGTTAGGCAAAATGAACCCCAAGATAAGGACACAAGTGGTTTTTTCTTTCTTGCTATTGTTTCTAACATATTTATAAGGTGATTTTTTGTTGCTTTGTATGTCCCTCCCCCACGTTATAACCCCTGTTTTCTCACTGTATTTGATGTTGGTATAATTTAGGGAGAGGAAGGGAAAAAACAGAGATACAGGTAGACCCATTGCAACAATGAGATGTACAAGATGCTATGTTGAAAAATGAACTTTACAACTTTGGCTGGGAGGTAGAGGTGTGGGGGAGGAGGGGGTGTATGAGTTGGGAGGGCAGGGATGGTAGGAGGAAGCAACAATGCTTGATAAGAAATGTACTCATTACCTTGATCATGTAAATGTAACCCCCCTATACAATAAAAAACTTACTAAAAATTAAAAAAAAATGGGAAAAATATAAAAAGTTACTTCATTGGGTGCTAGTAACTATTTGGGAGGCTGAGATATGAGGATCGAGGTATGAAGCCAGCCTTGCAGGAAAGTCTGAGACTCTTACCGCCAGTTAAACACCAAAAAGCCAGAAAGCGAGCTGTAGCTCAAATGGCAGGATGCTAGCGTTGAGTTGAGTCTCAACATACAACATCGAGGCTCTGAGTTCAAGCCCCAATACAAAGAAACCCAACCTATTTCCAATAAAGTTTCCTAAATTGTTCTTGAAAGTTTAACTGACATATCCCAAGTAACTAGTGTAGATGTACAGATAGACAACTGACACAGGCAGATAGGCAGGCAGGTAGGCAGACACAGACAGACAGATCTGGAGGGCAAGAGAAATGAAGTGAGGACAGAATGCAGAGAGGTTAGGCCGTGAGGGTGTGGCTCCCTGCTTGTGGGTTTAAGTATCATATGCAACTTTTGCCACTATGATTGTGTAGATAAACAGTCTCATCTTCATTTCTTAACGTTGTATTTTTATTTTTGAAAAAAAAATTTAACCAGTACTGTGACTTTCTTTGGTTTGCTTGCTCACTCAGAGCTGAACTGTACCACGTGGGCCACGCTTCCGCCTGGACTTCATATTGTGAAACAACATCAGATTTGCAGAAAAGTTACCTGATTAAAGAGTGCTGCTCTTCTTTCAGATACCCTTGTTGGCATGGACGTTGCTCAGTTCTCTTTCCTTCCCTAGAGTCACATGGAGTCAGTTCACATGCATGAGCATATGCACACAGACTCACAGATGCACATTTCTCTGGAAGAGCAAGATATGCATATTCATGAGCTCACCCTCCCACCTCCCAGTCTGACTCTGCTCCTCCCAGCCTTCCCACACTTCTTATTTATAACTCATTCGCAGGCACTGACAGACCTGGCTCCCAGCCCTTCAATAAAGTCATGAGTTTGCTCAGTCCTGTATGTGGTGACCAGCTCCACAGTCAGGCCATCCGTGGCTCAGCCCCTCTCTAAATCAGGGCTTCTCAGAGTAAAGGAAATTCAGAGAGGATGGGAAGGAAGTGCCTTTTAAAGAAAGGTTGATTCTCCTGTAAAAGCAATGAAGCACTCATATATGAAGATTTTTGAAATTTCCTTTGGGACACTTAAGTAGGAAAATGTATGCTGAAATAGACATTCTGTTTCCACAGTAAAAATATTACTAGCTTTGTTGAGATGCACAGGATAGAGACGTATCTGTGAGCATTACTGGCCCAAACCCCAGTACCTACCAGCGTCTCTAGGGCTGTGGGAAGCTTAATAGATCCTTCCTGCAGAAATTTTGCTGGGGAAACTGTGGGAAAGGTGGGTGGACCTCACATCCAGTGGAGGTTTGGTCTGGGGGTGTTGCGGCCATGTGAAGGCAGATGCTGTCTTGTCCACTGACACTGAATAATCCTAGGCTTAGGGTTGAGACCCAGGGTACTGACTTCATACAGTAGGGTAGTGTCAGAGGTGGCTCTTGGCAGTGTGATTGACCCTCAGCTTTGTAAGAGCTGAACCAGTGTGCAGTTGGCTCAATTTCACATTGGCTTGGACCCCACAGTATGTGGCCATCAGAGAATGAGAGAAAGGGGCATCCGTGGGCCTTGTTAATAGGAATTTGCTCTGGTCCTGGAAAGGATGCCCAGACTGGATTCCAATCTCTGAGTTGTAGCTTTTGCATGCACTATGGCATACTGCCTGCCTCAGGCCTCTCTGTGTGAGTACTATGAGGAATCCCAGGATTTTCTTCACTTTGGTGCCTTCTACAGTTGTTAATCTTACCCAGCCAAATCTTGACTCTTTACTTCTAAACCTCAGAAAACTAATCCCTCTTTAAGGTAAAGGTCAGGCCTTTGGTAGGGTGGGGAAGAGGGCTGGTTGTCCTCCTCTGTCTGACTGGGAGCTCTTAAGAGCCTAGATATGGCAGAGTGTGGTTCCTTCCCCTTCCTGTTCAACTCCTCCCCCTGGACAGCTGGCTTGTACCTTATCTCTTTCCACACCTGACCTCTCTGCTGTAGTCCCTTACCCCTCGCCAGCATTTACTGTAGGTGTGACTGTATCTCCTTGCCATTCACCTGTCCACCTATGTTGGTTCTTGGCTTTCTGAAGGTATTCCTTAAAGCTCCCAACTGGTTTGGTGGCCAGGTGCCAGTGGCTCATGCCTGTAATCCTAGCTATGTAGGAGCTGAAATCTAAGTATCATGGTTCGAAGCCAGTCTGGACAGGCAAACCTGAGATGCTCTTATCGCTAATTAGCCAGCAAATGCCAGAAGTGAAGTATGGCTCAAGTGGTAGCATAAAACTCTGAGCTCAAGCCTCAGTAGAATATATGTATGCACACAACACCCAGCCTAGACTGGGTATGACCTGTTGTATGTGGGGCCTACTCTACCTTACATCCTGAGTTTCACCTGGGATGTTCCCCTGTTCCATCTGGGTCCTTAACAGGAAACCACTGAGTGGCTGGTCCCACTGGAAAGTAACTCCCTTTCCTGGAAGCTCACATCATTATCTTTCCTTGGAGCCTCAGGGCCTGGGGTTGAGGCTGAAGCAAGACAGCTTTGGGTCTCTATAGTAGTGACTCATTGGAATTTAAGCACCTCACATGGGCTTATAATGTGTTAGAGAGTTTGTGTGCCTCATCCAACCAACTCTGCATTAAATTAAATAGAGTTGGGCCCAGTGACTCACGCCTCTTATCCTAGCTACTCATGAGACTGAGACTGAGGATTGTGGTTTGAAGCCAGCACAGGCAGGAAAGTCAGTGAGACACTTATCACTAGTAAACTACTCAAAAAAGTCAGAAATGTTGCTGTGGCTCAAGTGGTGGAGTGTTTGCCTAGAGAAAAAGAAACTCAGGAACAGTGCCCACGCCCAGATTTCAAGCCTCAGGACCAGAAAAAAAAAATCCCTCAGATTCCTGTCTCACTGTAACCAGTGGAGTCATACCATGTACGATATACCATCGGACTTCTTCATTTCTTGATTCTTGTTTCTTCACACAAGTATTTATCACAGTAAGCTTTCATTTGGAGAATTTAAAGGACATTTTGTAGAGAAAAGAATGGAGTTCTTTGCTATCAAAGACTAACTAAAAGAGATGCTAAGTGCCTCTTTACTAAAATAGATGCCACAAACCCCAGCTGAGTAGGGAAGAGAGAAGCCTCAGCAGTGAGTCAGGTTTTTAAAACATTCCTTTCCAGTCAGGCACTGGTGGCTTGCATGTAATCCTATCTACTCAGGAGGCTGAGATCTGAGGATGGCAGGTCAAAGCCAGCCCAGGCAGGAAAGTCCATGAGGCTCTTATCTCCAATTAACCACCAGAAAACCAGAAGTGGGCTGTGGCTCAAAGTGGTCCAGCCTTCAGCAACAAAGCTCAGGAACAGTGCCCAGTCCCTGAGTTCAAGCCTCATAACCAAAAAAAAAAAAAAAATCCTTTCCAGTAAAACAGAGCCTTGTGTTTTTCACTCTGAAGTGGAAGTTGGAATTGCCAGCCTTCTGCTTGGTTCTATAGGATGCTGATGGGATTCCAGAGGGCTCATTTGGCTGTCTGTGGATTATGAGTAGGACATGTCCAGGAAGCCCATGCTGCCTGGGACCCTATTTGGGGGGAAGTTTCTCATGACACCTCTGATGATTGAGAAAATCCACATCTGTGATGTGGTAGCTTATGAGCCAATGTGCTCCTATGTGATATGCATGCTTGCATCACTTTCCTGTGGGTGTTTCTTTTTATTATTATCCTTACATAAGGTTTTGACCCCCCTACCGTCACCCCCATTCTCCATCTCTCCCAACCCCACCAAAGCTTTCACTTTGCCTAGTTCTATTTTCACATATGTGCATTAAATATTATGATTGCATTTTACCCCCCTTTTCTCTCTCTACTCATTTTCAAACCTCCCCTTGGCCTTACCCGCGTGCCCCCCCGCCCCCCCCCCCCCCGCCATAACATGTCCCAGGTTTCTGGTATTCATTATAAGGATGTGGGGTGAAGGAACCCTCTTCTACTGTTGGTGGGAACATATTCTGGTGCAACCAGTTATGGAAGGCAGTTTGGAGATTCCTCACAAAACTAAACATAGAAACTACCCTGTGATGTAGTGATATCACTCGCACATTTATCTAAAAGATTATAAGTTAGGATACAGTAAACACTTGCACACCCATGTTCACTGTGATACTATTCATAATAGGTTACAGCCCAGATGTTCTTCAGTGGATAAATCCAGTAAACAAATAGATCAAGAGAATGTGATATATACATATATATAGTAATATATATTATGTATTTAATATATAGAATATGAATGCACATATGCATGTGTGTATATGTACATGTATATATGAATGCCATTCTTAGGGCTTGAACTCAGGGCCTGGGCACTGTCCCTGAGCTTGCTCAAGAATAGTGTTACAGCTCCATTTCTGGCTTTTTGATGCTTAATTGGAGATAAGAGTCTCACAAACTTTCCTACCCAGGCTGGCTTCCAATCATGATCTCAGGCTCCTGAGTAGCTGGGATTATAGGCCTGAGCCACTGGTTCCCAGCTTGGATTTTTATATGTAAAAGATCTTCCCTTTCCTGTAAGGCAGCCTGTTAGTCTGGTAGGTCTTGTACTCACCTTCTCCATCCCTACAGATCTGCTCTGCAAAGTGAGTTTAAGGGGCCAGAGAACACTAAAGAAATATATCGCCCTGTTGGGGTACAGGGCCAGAGCTGAGCGGGTGACTGTTGGCCTAGTCCCATGAGGTCTGGGAGCAATGAAAAAAAAAAAAAACCATAATTGCAAAAAGGGAAATTCTAAGCTTAGACACTGAGGTCTTTCTTTCCTTTCATATAGCATTCCTGGTAGAGAAGGGAACAAAATAGATACCAGTGGACTTGGGTTTCACATTTGTGTGTCTTGGTTAGTCTTGTTCATGTATATTCATAATATCTCACTGAGTTCATTTTGCTGGCAGAGAGCAGAGTGTCTTGGGGTCCTGCCAGTCAGTCCCCTTTGCTCTAGCCAGGCTCAGCACCTTTCCCTTCTTCCTTGCTGGCCTCCTCCAGCTCTCTGAATATGTGGAGTAGAGGAAGTGTTTTTACTTATCTCCTGAGAAAGTTGGGCCTCAAGCAGTGAAGCATCAAATGCACCACCAGATTGTATTTATTTTAATACATTAACGTCAGTGTTTTTTATTTCAGACAAAGCCATGTAATGAAAATTCAGACCTTCAAATCAAGTTAAATGACTGGTAGTCAGAGGAGAATTTGTGTGTGTGTGTGGGAGGAGGGATGGTTAGGGGGAGGCAGGTACCACTATCAGCCTCGAACTCAGGGCCTGGACACTGTTCCTTAGCTTTTTAAAATCAAGGCTGGCACTCTACTACTTGAGCCATAGATATACTTCTGACCTTTTAGTGATTAATTCAAGATAAAAATCTCTCACAGACTTTCCTACCCAGGCTGGCTTCAAGCTGCAATCTTCAGAGTAGCTACAATTATAGGTGTGAGCCTCCAGTAACGGCTAAGGATTCTTTTTACTCTTAAGTTTGTCAGAATATTGCTGTTATATCTTACGCTTTAAAACATGACTGGTTACCAAATAAAAGGTTGGCACTCATGCTTTTTAGAATAAGTGTGTTGTTTGGACAGAAGAGCCTCTGGACTTAGAATTCCACTATTAAGTTGCTTTGTTCCTGAGCAGCCTCTGCTGTGTGAATAGGAGAGACTGGTGTGAAGCTGGTGCAGGAAGGTGTGCTTCTTGAGATCTCAGTTGGGCCTTTCAGCCTGTGCCTTCTGAAGTAAAGTTGTCACACATATGAAGGAGAGCTGTTTTCTACACTCAGCATCAGACATTCACCCAGAGTGACACTGTTCTGCCCGCTTTGCACAGATAATGAATTGTCCCAAATTGCCTAATTTGGTTGAATGCAAAAGATTCGGGAGAAGGTGATTGTGGTGACTGTGGAACAAATAGGTGGAGAAAGACTTGAGCAACACAGCTGAGTTATAGCAGTGACAAGGACTATTGCAAATAGTACCATCCTCAGGCTTGGGATAGGATGCAGGGCAGGAAGGGACAGTGAATGCTACTCACTAGCTGAGATACAGCGAGGGCAGTGCAGTGTGTTTGGGAGGGAAGCTGTTGAAGGAAGTTAATTGTGTGAGAGATTACAGAGCAGAGGGAGGCAAAACACGAACAGTAGGCTAAGGGGGATATTCAGGGAGAGATGCTCTGCCGTGGAAATAGGAGAGGAGTCATTGTGAATGAGGACCTGATAATTGTGTGATGACAGAATTACTGGTAAGGGACAAGAAAAGGGGGTTTAGAACAAGTGGCTGAGGTGGGCTGCACCTAATCAGACATGAGTCCCATTTACTCCAGCTGGGGTTGCTATCACCAGAGAAAAGACTGCTGGGTACGTGAACCGTGGTGGCTCAGTGACACTCTTAAAAAGCAAAACCTAAAATAGGTTTTACAAGGTGTTGCAATTCCAAGACCATTGAAATATTTAAGTATTTTGGGAATTGTGTTTGAGTATCAAAGTATTTAGGCTATGAACTATTTTCAAATAAGTAAAATTAGTTTGTCTCTCTGGCAAAGCCTGTCCTTCAGTTTTAGACTCTTGATTTTTAAATGCCAGTTCGATCTAGCCACCATAAATATGTGACAGATGCAGCTGCCCAGCCACTCTGACAGGCAGGAGCTGGTGAGAGTGGGGAGATTTTCAGTCTGAAAGGAGACGCCCATGCCAGGAGGTGAGTGAGCCCAGCCCTTCATGGTCTGATGTCGGCAAGAATTTTCTCAGAGAAGCCATTGGGCTTCTCTTTTTTTGGTGAATGAGAAATGTTAAATAGTAGTGTCTGCTATATTGCCCAAATACTATGTCACAAGCTAATGTATAATTAAACATGGACAAAGTGCTTTATATATTGGGTGGCTTTTCAATTAGATTTGACTTTTATTCCAAAAAGAACGTTGTTGTCACCATGACTGCTGTCATCATGGTGAGTGAGGTGTTGCGCATTCAGCTGTGCAGAGCGTAGGTGACTGGCCCTGTGCTGCCATCCTACTGCCTGCATGTCTGTGTGGTGGTAGCTGCCCTAGCTCACTAGCCAGCTCTGGGCTTCCATTTCAGCAGGTAGAGACTCCTTTTACTTGGATACTGCAGGTGAGAACACCTGCATAGCATTTTTCTATGTGTGTGCTGGTGGTGGGCCTTAAACTCAGAGCCTAGATCTCTTATTTGGCTTTTTCACTCAAGGCGGGTGCTCTGCTCCTCAAGCGACATCTCCATGTCTGGATTTTTGCTGCTTACTTGGAGATATAATTCTCAAGGAATTGCTTGCCTGGGCTGGCTTTGAACCTTAATCCTCAAATCTTAGCTTCCTGAATAGCTAAGATTACAGGCATGAGCCACTAGTGCCCAGGTTAGTACAGGATTTTTTTTGTGTGTGTGAGATTCTATTGGTCCAACTTTGTAGCCCATTGCATGTCTGATATTTTAGGATGTGGAATGAAATTTGGGAGGTACTCAGATTAGTTTCTTTCCTCTGTGTGTGTGTGTGTGTGTGTGTGTGTGTGTGTGTGTGTGTGTGTGTGTAAGAGAGTGAGTGATCAGTAACTTGAATGTTCTAGATTCTTTACGCAAGCGTTTACTTGTATAACTTGAAGCATTAAAACAGGAAAAGGTATTTATAAGTCTAATATTTTAAAATACTTTGTGATTCTGGCTCCTTTGGAGTGAGAGCAATAGAGAAATGCCGGTAAGGATACTGTCTTGGGACTAGATTGCTTAGGACTAAATGTACCTCCTCTGAACTGCTGGACCTTGCCACCTTGTACCCCAGCTCAGTTCATCCTCTTCAAAAGTGGGCTAAGCATACCTTGTTGGGAGCAGCCCGAACCTGAATGGTCGTTCATTCCTGGAAACCTTCTGTGTGTCCTGATTGGGCTAATGATGGCTCACTTCAGTTAAATGAGTTAGTTTATAATCTACGTGTGTTTATTTAGCATTCTGTTAACTGAGAGCCTTGCCAACAATTTATTGTCTGGTTTTCATTCCAGTTTCTCAGAAGTCAACTGTAAGTTATAAAGAATACTGATAAAATCTCAGTGAACAATTCTCCTCATGTTATCAGTTGTTTTTTTTTCTTCCCCAGTCCTTTTCAGTTTCTTCTTCACCATCTAGTAAACTGTGAATTGTTTGTTTATGATACCTGGCAACTCATGTTTATTTTCCTTAAGTATTTGGCTTTTTATGAAAATAATACTTCCGTTTTTCTTTACATCCATTTCTTCTTGAAGAGGTTATATGCTCTTTAAAGCTTTTGATGCCCTCTAGAGGTACAGATTTGTTTCTCTGCCCATTACATAATTAAAAAGCAGGAAAGTGTTCAAAGCAGATGTTTATTTGAAAGTGAAAGTATAGACTCTCCATAGAGAGAGGTTCTAGAGCTGATGGAGTTCTTATGGCTCCTGCAATACCTCCTCCCCTGGCTTTGCCCTGATTACTTGATTGATTTTGCATGTATTGACTAGCTTTTCTTATTAGTTGAGCAGGAACTCAGGACATTATAAGAAGAAAATTTGGCCAGGAGTCCAGGGGATTATGGGAAGTAGCAGTGTCATGATGGGCCAGACATTGTCTGCCACATGTTATGTCTGTCATTTTCTTTTCTTTCCTTTTCTTTTTCTTTTCTGTTTTGGGGGTGCCAATTCTGGGGCTTCAACTCAGGCTCTAGACACTGTTCCTGAGCTGCTTTGCTCAAGGCTAGTTCTTTACCACTTCAGCCACTACAGCTTCTCTTCTGGCTTTTTTGGTAGTTTAGTAGAGATAAGAATCTCACAGACTTTCCTGCCTGAGCTGCTTTTGAACCATAATCCTTTTTTTAAAAAAATATATATTTTTTGTTGTAAAGATACTGTACAGAGGCGTTACAGTTACGTGAGTAAGGTGTTGAGTACAGTTCTTATCGAGCATTGTTAACCCCTCCTTTGTTTTTCCCCTATCATCCCTTCCCTCCCCACCTCCCCAACTTCTCCCCCACCTCCACGTTATAAAGTTCATTTTCAACATAGTGTCTTGTACATCTCATTGTTACAATGGGTCAGTCTATATCTTTGTTTCAGCATTTTGTTAGTTTCCTTCCCCTCCCCAAATTAGAAAAATGTATATACAAGATGCAGGGCACCGGAATCAAATACAGTGAAAATAGCCTAGTGAGTAGCTAGGATTACAGGTGTGAGCCACCAGCTCCTGGTTCTGTCATTTTCTATCCTTTTCTACCTAACCAAGGAGGCCTGATGCTCCCTTAGTTTTACATTTTGTCCTACAGCACAAAGATGAAACATTTTCTGCATTGGGACAGAGAGGAAATGTTTCTACCTTTCAGAGTTGTCTTTCTCTCTCAACTCTGCTGTAGTAAGCAGGAAATAGCTGTGGAGCAATATATAGTGAATCCTGGCTGTGTCCAATGCAGTTGTTTTATTGGACACAGGAATTGGAATTTATTGACATTTTATGTCATGAAATTTTCTCCTCCCCTCCCTTCTCCCACCTCTTCCCTTCCTTCCTCACATTTAAAAATTATGAAAAACTCTCTTAGCCTGGTTATGATTGTGAGTGGAATACATCCTTGTTTCCTAGACCATGTCCTTAAAGTTGAGAAACAAAGTCCAATCCATCACCTTATGCCTACTTTGAGGATATGTGTTCCTTGATATCTTCATTTTAGTCGATCCATTATTTTAGACTTACTGTTGTAGATAGGATGACAAATGCCTGCCACAACACCCAGATTTTTCAGTTGAGAATGAATTCTTGCATACTTTTCTTCTAGAGCTGGCCTGGAACCGCCATTGTCCCAAATAGCTAGGATGACAGGCATATACTACTATACCAGCAAACTTCTCAGCCAAGGCAGGCTTCACACTTTGCTACTCAGCTTCCTAACTAGCTAGGATTTTTTTTTTCTTAATGATTAACCTAACAGGTATAGGTTTGTATCTCATTATGGTTTTGATTTGTGTTTTCCGTGATGAATGGTGATTTTGAACATATTATCATACATCTGCTGCTCACTTGGAGAAATGTCTGTTACAGTTCTTTTTTTTTTTTTAATATATATGCTACAGTTCTTTAAATACCTAAACTTCCTGTTACAGAAAGTAGGTTGAGGTTAGTTAAGTAGAACAAGCTTATAATATAGAACTCTTTTCCCAAAGACTTGTTCTCAAAGTATGCTCAGCCTCATCCACCTGATGCTTTTTAAATGTTGAGAAGGTACAGTCTTCTAGGAAATCTGCATTTATAAGAAATTCCTCAAGTACTAATAAAGAACACCAAAGCTTGGAACCAGGCAAGAACCTCCCCAGTGTGGAGACAGTCCAATACACTAGTCCTATATTGACTTGGGCAGCAGTAGGACCTGGACCACAAAGGAAGAATAGGATCTAGGCTGCTAAGGACAAGTAAAACCAGCCTGTCCACATTCTTTGGCTAATGGGTTACCGGACTGTGGCTTAAAAAAATAAAATAAAATAAAGTTTAACAAAGACAAATTAATAACATTTCAGTGCTTTGTGGTGGGAGCATAATATACTTAGCAGATTTCTAGAATCTGATTTTAAAATAATTGTTTGGGTTTTTTGTTGTTGTTGTTGTTGTTTGATTAGTATTTGGTGTTTGGGGATTAAGTTTCATTATCTGCTGGGATTACAGGCATGTGCCACCAAACTTGGTTTACTAAAGTTAAATAACAAAATGTACTTTTTTAGGACATGTATTTAATTGCCATCAAGTCAATCTTGAAGAAAAGATCTTTGAATCACATTTCTATTTGTGAAACTCAGTTTCCCTCCCTCCCTTCCTTCCTTCCTTTCCTGCTTTCCTAGCTTAGATTAATGTTGGTGTTCAGATTTCATTGTTACCTTTCACATATTTACAATGAATTCCAATGAATCTTGTTCCCTCTGTCACTCTCCCTGCCCCCTCCCTTTTCCTAAATCTTTCTCAACAGGTTTCATTGTTCCATTTTCATAGGCGAAAATAAGTGATGTAGACCATATTCAACCTCCCTCATTGTCATTAACCTAACTCCCTCTGGCTAGTACCTCTGCTCTTCAATCTCTACATCTTATTCTCTCCCCATACCTCTATTGACTAACACCTTTCATTGAGGTTCTTCAAGCCGTTTTAATGTACAGTTCCCTTGTATTAGAAAATTACTCATCTCTCTGAAATCCGAGTTCCTATATGGATTCTTTTTTAAAAAAATCACTGCCATAGTTCTCTAGAAATATTCTATTCTACTAAACTCCATTGGCACTGGGTTATTAAATTTATGTTAGTAATCTCTCCTAGGAATACTTGTATATGCATCGCCTCTTGTTTATCCATGAGGTCATTGTCTCCTTTGACGCCAGTTTGGGAATGAGCTAGGCAGATGCTTGTTCTCTGTCGGACTTCAGGCTGTGCCCCCATCGATGCCATCTAGAAATTATAAATTTGTTTTCTTCAACCATTAAAGAATGAATAGATAGGAAAGTGTACATGGTAAATTTACTTGAAAGGAAAAGGTTTCAAAAGTAGGAAGACTTTCCATCTGGAGAGGGGCTTCAAAGACAGTGCAATGGAGTCCTTTGGAGGATGGTCATTATAGTATGGGCTCCTGCCATGTCTCTTCCCCTGGGCTTTGCTCTGATTGCTTGATGATTTGTGTGTACACTGCCCTGGCCTTTTTCAGTGGTTGATCCGGCACGGAGGCATTATGTGAAAAAGAAGCATTTGAACAGGAAGAAATATTTGATCAAGAGCCCAAGGTAGTATGTGAAAAGAAGTTCTATGAAAGGCCACATGTCATCTGTCATATGTTATATCACCATTTTTTACTCCATCTATCTTAACAACTCCCCTTTCTTTCCCTTATTGTGTATCTTATCTTCTTCATAAGACTCCTGAGAACAGTGCCTGACACAGAGCAGGCTTATAACAATATGCAAGTAAGTGAGTTTACTGATAGAATTCAGCATGTGTGCCTTTGGGAGAAATTTTGTTTTGTGGTCTGTTGAATGGGTGTTTTGCTTCTAACCATCTCAGAAATATACCTTGCCACCTCAAGAGCTAGTCCTGTGCTAAGCTTTGCTATGTTGAGTTCGATATTTTGGGTTTCTCTTTACTAGGGGAAACGTCTTCCCTTCCCCTCTGCAAAGCATGGCTACTGTTGTTGGTTATGCATGGCAGTGTCTGTGTGGCAGATTGTGCAGGAGCTTGTAACTCATATCCATTCCCCAGGCTGTACAACCATCTCCACGCGGAGACATGTCTCTTGGGAACACATTCATGCCTCCAGATTGGCATGATTTGCTGACTTGAATAAATTCAGCTAGAAAGGCGAAACAGTTGTCCACCTGGGGCTGTTCTGTACCTGTCAGGCTATCCTTCAGTCACCACAGGATTTTCTTCACTGAGTTTTTCCTGAGATATCTTTAGTGAGGGAGACTTAGAACACGTTAACACACGCACGCTCTCTCTTTCCCTCTACTATCTCTGTCTCTGTCTGTCTTCTGTGACAGGACTGGGGCTTGAACTCAGGGCCTACGTCCTGTTCCTTAGCTTTTTTTTGTTCAAAGCTGGTACTCTATTTGGATCTCAATCTTCTGAGTAGCTAGGATTATAGAGTCACCAGTGCCTGGCCTACACACTGTCTCTTGACTAAATATTTGTGGAGGGGGAAGTGTTGGTATGGCTATGTACAAACATGGACTTTCTAATTGTAAAGATGGACAACCTGAGAGGAAGGGTTTATTAAAAAAACCAATGAAGTATTTTCCCCTTCCTGACAGGCTTCACACAGTAATTATGGCGAGATCTTCTCCCTGTAAGCTCAGTCATGTCTACTTACCTTGAAACTACTGTCGAAGAATGAAGCCAGAGATGGAGTAGCCCCTAAGTGTGCCATGCCTTGTCCTGATACCTGCTCCTCACATTTGGACCTGACAGTAGGCCAGAGTCCAGGGGTGGTTACTGCATCTTGTTTATCCTGTTGCCTGTAAGAAGTATTTGACATGTCTTGGCCTGTAAGAAGTGTTTGACAAGTGCTGCCTACTTGTCCTCTTTTCTGGTGCCCACTGTTGTTTATGGCTTCGAGTCAAACCTCTCACTATAGGTCATCTGGAGATCTAGCAGCATCTATGGATACATATGTTATCACCTTTCTTGATCTAGGTAAGAAAAGTTACAGAGGCAGGTGCTTTTATCTGATCTCTCCCCTTCTAACTATGAGTGGGAACAGGCACTTTATATTTGAGCAGTGTTGTGTGTAGAAGGACTTACAAGCAGCAGATAGCCATTTCTTACTTTGTGGTCTAAAATTAGAGCCATATCAGGTACCAGTGGCCTATACCTGTAATCCAGCTACTCCTGAAGCTAAGATCTGAGGATCACCACTCAAAGCCAACCTAGGCAGAAAAGTCCATGAAACTCTTTATTTCCAATGAGCCAGCAAAATGCTGGAAGTAGAGCTGTGGCTTAAGTGGTAGAGTGCCAACCTTGAGCAAAAAAAATTTAAGGGATAGCACCTAGGCCCTGAGTTCAAGGCTCATTACCAGCACATACATACATACATACATACATACATACATACATACATACATGCATGCATGCATATACAAATAAAGTTAGAAACAGTTGGTCTTTAATGACAGCATCAAAAATTCAGCCCATAGATTGCATAAAGTTGCAGAGCTTCTGCAGGGCAAAAGACATAGCTAGCAAGATCAATAGAAAGCCCACAGATTGGGAGAAGATCTTTACTAGCCATACAACTGACAAGGGTCTCATATCTAAAATATACTTGGAACTCAAAAAATTAAACCCCCCAACAACAAATCCTCAAAGAAACAACTGCCCAATAAATAAGTGGGCGAAAGACTTAAAGAGAAACTTCTCTGAAGAAGAAAGAAGGATGGCCAATAGACACATGAAGAAATGTTCAACATCTCTAGCCATAAAAGAAATGCAAATCAAAACAACATTGAGATATCACCTCACTCCAGTTAGAACGGCAAAAATCAAGAACTCTAACAACAACAGATGCTGGAGGGGATGTGGACAGAAAGGAACCTTACTTCATTGTTGGTGGGAATGTAAACTTGTTCAACCACTTTGGAAAGCAGTATGGAGGTTCCTCAAAAGACTTCACATAGAACTCCCCTATGACCCAGCAATCCCACTTTTGGGCATTTACCCAAATGTTTACAAACAAGACCACACTAAAGCTACCAGCACAACTATGTTTATTGCAGAATTATTTACCATAGCTAAGATATGGGACCAACCCAGATGCCCCTCAGTAGATGAATGGATCAAGAAAATGTGGTATATATACACAATGGAATTCTATGCCTCCATCAGAAAGAATGACATTGCCCCATTTGTTAGGAAATGGAAAGGCTTGGAAAAAATTATATTAAGTGAAGTAAGCCAGGCCCAAAGAAACATAGGTCCCATGGTTTCCCTTATTTGCAATATATAGTATATGTATGAGTCAAGCAGAAAAGGTCAGATAATGTGATGTCAGGAAAATGAATCCTTAGATGTGTATTTTATTGTTTTTTTCTTTCATGCATTTATTTCTAACGCATTTATAAGATTATCTCTTTGTTGCTTTATATATCCCTCCCCCACAGTATAACCCCTGCTTTCACTATATTTGATGTCAGTATAACTTGTGGAGGAGAGGGGGAAAAACCAGTTGTTTAAGGATATAGGTGGACCTGTTGCAACAATGAGAAGTACAACTAGCTTTACAACGTCAGTGCGGGGGGGGGGGGGGGGGGAAGGAGAAGGATTGGGATTGGGGGGGAGGGGGGAGGCTGGGAAGGGATGTGAAGGGTAAACAAAGGAGGAGGCTGCAATGCTTGGTAAGAAATGTACGCATTATCCTGCCCACGTAATTGTAACTCCTCTGTACAGTATGTTCACAAATAAAATAAATTAAAAAAAAATTCAGCCCATAAGTGCAGCTTTTATCTGTAATACAGAGTTAATTTCTATATTTACTTTGCATTTGGTTTCCATGTAGACAAATGAAATAGTTTATTATTTTTTAATTAATTTTGCACACCCAAGACTATCATTTACCAAATGAGAATATTTTAACTGAATATTTAAGTTGTCAAAAATGACATAATAGTATTTATTAAATATTATATGAACTAAGGGAGGCTTGTAAATATCACATCTTTGTATCTGTCTTTATTGAACTAGAAAACAAATTAGGGCGACACAGAAACATAGGTAGATTGAATCCTACTTGACTGTGATTTTTTGCTCGAGATTCAGAGGTGAGTTCTTATGAGATAGAAATCACACACACAGAGTGGCTTTTCCTTAGGACATCTTACGATGTACATTTTCTTGCAGAGTTAAAAACCCACCATGTACAAGGAACAGGGGTCCAGAAGCAGCAACACACAGCCACCCTGGAGGTTCGGGCAGGAGCAGCTGGTTTCCTTCTTGCTTCCTCCCAGTAGACAGAGCAGGTTTCTCCTCCCTCTTGTCCCTGCCCCTCTGGGCTCTCTCAGGA
This sequence comes from Dipodomys spectabilis, assembly GCF_019054845.1. Classification (NCBI taxonomy): domain Eukaryota; kingdom Metazoa; phylum Chordata; class Mammalia; order Rodentia; family Heteromyidae; genus Dipodomys; species Dipodomys spectabilis. The sequence goes on along the minus strand of NW_024870769.1, from coordinate 10,781,256 downwards.
CGATTTTCACTGGCACATCTAGCTGAGTTTCAGTCTCTCCTTCCACAGTCTTTCATGCATGTCCATTTTGGGTCTTTGGACTGAATAAGTTCTTTGGCAAGGCCACAGCCTATCTCACCTTCACCTGTGTCCTTGCTAGCTAGAGCAACAGAGAGACCTGCTGCCATCCAATCACCACCTGGTGAGTCTTCTGCCCTACTCCTCTTGATTGTCTGCCTGTGGGTACAGTGGCATGCCAGTTCCTCTGACTTGTTCTTATGCTCATGGGGTAGCTCAAACTCTGACAATGTGACTCTAGAGGTATACAGACCAGCTTTGGAAAACCATATGAAGCTGAATCAAGTGAGCTGTGGTTGGTAGGGGAAAGACTGAGAACATGAACCCTGGCAGAGAAATGCCTCAGAAACACTACTTGTTGGATTTTCTTGAGTAGGATATTAAAAGTTGTTGTTAGCTGTCAGGCCTTGGGCTACTACTGCCACACGCTTCCTTAGGATGACAGATGTGCTAAGGCTGAGAGTTTTCCTGGACAAGAAGATAGAACTTGATATCTAAGGCCTTTCTGATTCCCACAGTTTGTTCATGGAGCATTTCATGTTGATTTCAAATTGTGTTTCTGTTACAGACTTTAATTCAACTGGCCTGCTTTGATGTACTTAATGTACAGGTAAAAAGAACATCTGCTTCCTTTTGCTTCCATTGCTAAGGATCACTTTTTGTTTTAAGTATGTACATTTTGTTTTGCAATTCGTATCTCCTGGTGACTGAACTGATTGCAGAACTTGGTTGCTAGATTGGAGACCTGAATCCTCCCTTGCTAGTTTGCCTAATCAAAGTCCCAGTTTCATCTTCCAGAAGGATGAGAACTAAGACTTCCCTTGTGGGCTACTTGGGAACCAAAGTCAGCATCCACTAATTCCATCAATGCACTGTTCTCCTTTCCTTTCTCTGAAATGCAATGACATTCATATTGTTAGGAAAATGGAAGATAATGGAAAAGGAATAGGCCAGACTCGATCATCAACAGGCAAGGACTGTTTATTGAGGAACGGTAAGGGCACAGACCTTCCCACATGTTTGTAAGTTGTGCAAGGGAGTGAATTTGGGATCAGTCTTATACGGGGTCTGAGCAAGGAGACAGAGGTGAATGAAAAAGCCATTAGGGAGTTGGGGTTTTTCCATTGGACTTACAATAGAATGTTTACAGATGGGCTCAGGTGGATTGCCCTGCCAGCACATCAAGCAAGTTCACACATACCTGGGATTTTGCCTCATGTATGCTCCTGGGACAGTAGAGTTGGGGGGTCAGTCCTTCATATTCCATCTTCAGATACATAAAATGATCATGCCAAGATGGGAGAGACAAGTCCTTCATATAGGATCTTTGGATACATAAAAAGAATTGGGCTGAAAAGGGAGTAACATGGAATTATGAGAACAAAGCAAATTCTCATCACATGTGGAAACTGCTCTTGAAAGGAATGGTGATGAGATATTTGGATGTGGCCAAAAAGGCATTCAGTGGCATTAAGATTGTGTCACCATGAGCAATACAATTCAGCCAGACCAGTCTGGCCAGTTCCCTCTCCCAGCCCTTACCACTCAGCCTTTAATTCAAATCCATAGTCACACTGAAACCTATGAGCCTCTCAGCTGTGGCCAGAAGCTCTTCATCGCCACAGATTTTGAATTTTGTCCTCCCTCCCCTTCACCATTTTTTATTAGTGACTATTACTTGTAAGAAGAATACCATTGTGGTATTTCCCTATATGTGTATCCAATGTACTCAGATACACTTCACCCCCTCTGTTACCCTCCTCCTCCTTCCTTCTTGCTTCTAGAAGTAATTTCAACAGATTTCCTTGCTCTGTTTTCATACATGTGTATGGAATACTTTGAGCATATTCACCCTGTTTTGCCCTCTCATTTCACCCTTTACTCTATCACTGGTACTCCCCCAAAGAGACCCTATATTGCGTTCCTGCGATTCATTCTTAAGGATTCCACACAGATTCCAAATGTGAGAGAGAACATGGGATTTTATTAGTCTTGCATAGACCACTTAACATAACCATCCTTATTTCATCCATTTTCCTGCAAATAACATATTTAATTCATCTTTTTGTTTTTGTTTTTATGCTGGTCCTGTGGAAGAACTCAGGGCCTATCACTGTTGCTAAGCTTTTTTGCTCGAGGCTAGTGCTGTACCACTTGAGATACAGTTCCACTTGTGGCTTTTTGGTGGTTAATTGGAGATAAGAGTCTTAACAGACTTTCCTACACAAGCTGTCTTTGAATCATGGTCCTCAGATTTCAGCCTCTTGAGTAGCTAAGTGTGAGCCACTGGCATCCAGTTTAATTCATCTTTATAGCTGAATAATACTCTGTTTCTTTACCCACTCATCAATTGATGGGCACTTTAGTTGATTCCATATTTTGGTCATTATTAGTGCAGCTATAAACATGGGTGTATAAGTATCTTGACTTACATTTCTTTGGATATATCCCCTAGAGTGCCATAGCAGAATCATATGGTAGTTCAATCTTTAGTTTTTTGTTTTTAAATGTGTGTGTGCACACGTGCGTGTATGCATACTTGCATGTGTGTGTGTGTGTATGTGTGTGTGTGTGTGTGTGTGTGTGTGAGAGTGATTAAACTCAGGACTTCTAGCTCTCACTTAGATTTCTTGTTCTCAGTTGACACTATACCACATGCCTCTGGCCTAGCATATTGCTGGTTATTTTGAAGATGGACTATTCTGCCAGAGAAAGCTTCAGAGATCCTCCAGGTCTGAGCTTTCTGAGTAGTTATGATTATGGGCATGAATCACTGGTGCCCAGCTTATCTTTAGTTTTCTAAGTAACCTACATACTGATTTCCATAATGTCTGGACTAATTTACATTCCCATTAACAGTGTCTTTTCCCTCCACATCCATTTCAGATTTTGTTACCACTCTGGAATCTCAGTGGTGATTTAGGATAGGACCAGAAACTTTGAAACTGCTAGAGGAAAACATAGAGAAAACCCTTGAAGATAGAGGCCTGCTCATGCTTCTCTGAATAGAACTTCAATTACTCAGAACCAGAATTAAACACTGGAATTACATCATATTGAAAAGCTTTTGTACAGCAAGTGAAACAATGACCAGAATAAAAAAAAAGACTTACCTTGCGTTGGAGATGTGGCTCAGTGGTAGAACTCCTGCCTTACAAGTGTAAGGCTCAGAGTTCAAACCCCAGTATGGCTCAAAACAAAACCAACAAGATGGGAGAAAAATCTTTTTCAGTTATTGATCAATTTGATAAAGAATATCCAGAAAATAAAAAGAGCTTCAAAAATTGAACACAGTAGGAATAAGTGTTTGGAAAATGGAGGAGAATGGAAAAGGACTAGGCCAGACTCAATCATCAACAGGCGAGGCCTGTTTATTGAGGAACAGCAAGGGGCACAGACCTTCCCGCGGGTTTAGAGGTTGTGCCCAAGAGTTTGAACAGGAGCTGGATTTTTATAAGAGGTCCAAGCAAGAAGGCAGAGGTTAATGAAAAGGTGGGGGCCTTTCAGTTGGGCCCACAATGGGATGTTTACAGCTGGGCTCAGGTGTATGCCTTGGCCCTTCTTTGCATGGGTGATTTTCTTTATTCATGCCAGGTGGGCCTGGGATGTAATCCTCTTATTTATGTGGCAAGCATGCAGTACCATGTCAAGCCAGTGAGCCAGTTAAGAGTCTCAAGAACTGGTCTCTCCCCCAGTCTCTGCTTCCTAAATAGCTAGGGTTATAGGCTTGAGCCATCACACTGGGCTGGCTTCCTTACTCTGTTATCCTCCAAATAGTGTATGAAGTCTTGACCACATGACTACTTTGAGATCCTAGTTGGAGTGCCCAGTCAATTGGAGAATTCCATCAGGTCTCAGAACTTCTCCTACAGGACCTGAATTTGCTACTGGTGTCCTTGTGGGCCCATTGTGAGTCAAGAACACAAGCTACATTGCTCGTGCACTGGCAGGAATGCCCGCAGAAGGGGCCAGAGGGCACTGTTGCCCAGCAATGGTGTGCCAGCAACCAGCTCCCATGTGTCTTTTGCTGGGGATCCTGGTTTGTCATTGAAAACACAGATCTATATTGGGGAGTATCATTGCCTCTCTTGCAAGCTCTAATATTGGACCCTACCCATTAGGATTGTGTGTGTTGAAAGGCCCTAACAGTGGACTTTTCTCATGTACAAAGGCTTGCTTGGAGGCTGGGAGTTCACTATCAAAAGATCCTGGGAAAAGAATGTCCAGAGGGGCTCCTGCAAGGGATTTCTTGGCCAGAGCTTTTGTGCATGGCTGCAGCCCTTTATTTAGATCTCCCTTCAAGTATATATAGAGTGAGCATACTAATTGTTCCTGCCAGATAACATTTGAAGAACTGAGTGTTATTGGTGCATTGCCTGGGAACATTCCCACCTTTGTGCTGGAAAATGACCTGGCAGCTACCATGCCTGAAATACTGGGGCTCTGCATGGCTTTCTGAGCACCCATCAGAATCCTTCTCATGAAGAATGTATAAGAGCAGGGAGTAAAAATAGCCATCATCTCCCTGGGGTCTAGATAACTGGTCATCATGCTATAGCTACACTCTGATGAGATGAGCTTGTGAGTCTCTGAGGGGCCCAGAGGATAAAGCAGGTGCTGTCGATCAGTTAAGTGATGGTGAGCCTGTGTTGTTTCTGTATTGGTATAGAGATAATTCTGCACACCTTGAGGTGTGGTACCAATGTCATGAGATAATATCCTAAGCATAGCAGCTCATAGTAGCCATGATTCATTGTGACTTACCTCTCTCCCCATCAGAAGACCTGTGGACCCCTGGCCAGAAGACAGTGGATCTCAGCAGCAGAATTTCCACTTGTCAAAAACCACAGCCATTCTTAGAGTATGCTCATGATTGTTTATTCTCTTCTCTAGGAGCCCATGTCTGGCCAAATGTCTAAGTCATGCCAGGCCTCTCAGAAATGAAGAGCTTCTATGTGAATGGACATGCCATGAGAATGAAGTAAACTAGTTTACCAACAAGAGTCCTGCATGATGCTATTTCCTATGACCTCTGTAATATGGCCACTAATAACCTAGTGCAGAGAGATGCAAGAAATGCTGCACTGTGAGTGTTGAACTCCTTCCCTAGGATCAGGTGTGGAAGGGTCCACCCAGACAACTACAGAGCTGTGTATAACCAACAGTATCCCAGACAGTCTTAGAAACACCCTCTCACACTGTCTTTTCAGCAGCTGTCTGAGGTAGCTAGAACATCCCTTTTTCAATTTCATTACGCATTATAAAACATTTATTTTTACTCTGAAAAATCTGTCATGTTCTAAACAACATGGCCAAAAGTAGAAGAAAATAATTCAGATTGATTCAAGTTTCGCAAGATTCTTGCAAAATCTTGTTTTATGTCTTACTAGTAGTTTCAGGAAATTATATTTGGCCAATAGCATGATGCAGAATTTTTTTACTTTTTTTTTTTTTTTTGTCAGTCATGGGGTTTGAACTCTGGGCCTGGGCCCTGTCCCTCAGCTCTTCAGCTCAAGGCTAGCACTCTACCACTTGAGCCACAGTGCCACTTCTGGCTTTTTTATGTTTATGTGGTGCTAAGGAATTGAACCCAGGGCCTCATGCATGCAAGGCAAGCACTCTACCATTGAGCCACCTTCCCAGCCCTGTGAAGAATTTTTAAAAATTAAGTGGGCAGGAATATATAGAAATTGAAGTACATTGCCGGGTATGTACTTTTTGAATACTGATTGAGTTTTTGCATATCACCCAAGAAATAGGATACCAATAAATCAACCTTCTCTACTAAGCTGTGTGCTGACTTCTGAACAAGAGTGTGAAGAGATGTAAAACAGATTGAAGTCAGTCTCTTAGAGGTTGGGGTTTTCATCTTGTTCTTTCTTCATGAGATCATTGGTGGCCACCAAGCTTGTGAAAGAGCCAAGGGTTATAGAGAGCACTTGCTCCCTTTTGGGTGATGAATTCATAAGAATATGATAGAGCAAGGATACTTCCCACTGAATTCTAGGCACCCAGCATTTTCATTATCTGATATAGCAGAGGGTGCAGGAGGCCAGATGGTTACCTCAAGGAAGAAAGAATAAAAGGGTTACTAAGAACACAAGGTCGATAGAGTTGAGTGTGTTAATAGAGTTGGCTGTTAATAGGGTTTGTGCTGAAGTTTGGCCAATTAAGTTTTGTTTTGTTTAGTTCAAATTCCTAAGATGTTAAAGATATTTTTGCTTATCTTTTGTTTTTAGTGAATAATGAATCTCTCATATTGTTTGTGTTTAGTGCTTAATTAAACACATTAACACCTAGATCAGCCTGGCACTGGATCTTAGAATATAATTTAACAGCTAAAATTATGAAACAGGAACCTGATGGTTTTTTTAGAACAAGACTAAGAACACACTTGAGCCAAGAAAACATGGACAAATTGGAATTCATAAAAAAGTAAACTTTTTGTGCTTTGAAGAACTTGATGAAGTAGAGAACAGGATGGATAGATGTGTTTATGTGTCATTATTTGATAAGGACTTGATTCTAGAATACATACTTTACTCTTAGAATGGAATTTAAAACAACCCAACAGGAAAACGGTCACTGGATAGCAAACATTTTCTCTCAAAAGATACTGAAATTGCTACTGAATATAAGAAAAATGCTCATTATCATTAGCACTCAAAGAATTACAAATGAAACCATGTGAAATAAATACTGTTGAGAACCTGTTAAAATGGCTAAAATGAAAAAAGACAGACAAAGATGTGGAACAATTGAAAGCCTCATGCACTGTGTAGAGGAATGTAAAATAGTATAGTCACTCTTCAAAATACCACTTGGCAATTCCTCAAAAATATTAACTATGGCTCAATCATATGTCATGGCAATTTTGCTGATAGGTAGAAGCATACGAAAACAAGGACACAGTGTTTATGGCAGCATTATTCACCTTAACCAAACAGTGGAACCCACCAAAATCCATCTACTACTGAGTGGATAAATACAGTGTGCTTTTATTCATATGACAGAATATCAGGTTGAGGTGAAATGAGTGATTTACTGACACATGCCACAACACCATGTATGTATCTTGCCTTTTTATTACATGCTCTTTGCTTGGTGCTGTGGTCTGAGTACGCAATGAGGAAACAGTACTGTTGTGTATGATGCACACTGATTCATGAAATATGGATAATTCAATGTAGTTCTGTAAATCTGTATCTAATACCTACTGTTAAAAAATAAATTCAAAATGAGTGGTAACTATTTTAAACCAATAACTTCGTTTCAGTCATTTGGTGTGGGCCATTTTAAAGTTGGTACACTTTTATGTAGCTGCCAGCATCTTGAAACAAATATGCAGAAGCCTTGACCCTCAGAGGAATACAAAATTGATGACATTCCACTGTCACCCCTGGAATAGTATAAGCTAATAAAATATTGGGTAAGCATCATTCCTGAGTTCTGGAATAATGAGACATGTACTATGTAGGAGAACAAGACAGCTGGCATGCATTTTCTTGGTGTCATTACTTCAGTGTGTGTGTGTGTGTGTGTGTGTGTTGGTGTTCCTGGTTCCAGGTGTGTCCCTGGTCCGCTACCACATCGGTGACCTAGAGCAGGTAATTACTGCTAAAAATGTTGGTCATTTACCATTTAGGTTGTATAAAATGTATGATTAGAATATGACTATATCACTGAATAGATTTAATAGTGCTCTAAGTATCTTTGTACCACAAGTAGGATTAGTTTTTTTAAGAAGTCATTTAAAGCAAGAAGTCATAGAATAATGACACATTCCTACCTTTGTTATTTTAATGAAAATGTGTGAAGGCATCTGTATTCTATAACAGAATTCCTACATGAGATTGGATGGTTTATAAAGATTAAATGTTTATCTTGGCTCATGGTTTTGAGGACCAGAAGTCCTAGATCAGCAATTGTATTTGGTGAGGCATCATACAGCCCACACAGCATCACATGCTGTACCTTGATCTGGCAGACAAGTGGTAGGACAAGTGGGCACCTGTGGAAGAGGCACAGTACTGTAGGTGACCTTACTTTATACCAACCTGCCTGCACTGAGCCTTCAAGATAACTAATACTATCCTGACAACACTGTATTAATCTCTTCATGTGAGTAACCACCTGTGGCAGGTCTCTAAACACTGTTATATTGGCGATAAAATTATCATGAATTTCTGAGAGGACAAATCATATTCAAGCCATAGCAAAGGTTGAGGCCTCTTTTCTGAATATGGGTAGAGTTGCTGACAACATGTGCAATGCCCAACCAGGGTTGGGGGTGTGGCTGAAATTTAGCATGTTCCCAATCATCATTGCATGTGGTGGTGGGTAGGTGGTATGAAGGACTGACACACAGAGGCATTCATGGCCTGTCTTCAGGATCCAGCATTTTAGGTTCAACAGCATCATTGTAAGCCATTTCATTAATACAAGAACTTGGCATTTCAGTTTTAGTCAATAATAACACAAGCAACTCTAGTGACAAGTTTGTAAGTCAAACTTGCTTTGCTTTGTAAATCATACAAGGCAAGTGTCAGGAAAGGTTCTCTTGAGTGTGTTCAGGCTGACTTTTGACTGCAGTTGTTTGGTGTAAGTGGTGTGTGTGTGTGTGTGTGTGTGTGTGTGTGTGTGTGTGTGTGTTTAGGTGTGTTCATGTGTGAACTTATAGGGAAAGACCAGCTATGGGGGAGGGGATCTTTCCTTTTCAGTCTGGCCAGATCATTGTTCAAGGGGAAGTCTATATCCATTCCTCATTTTATTTCTTTGTTTATTTAGTGCCAGTGCTGGGTTTGAACTCAGAGCCTGGGTGCTGTCCCTGAGCTTTTATGTTCAAGGCTGGTGTTCAACCACTTGAACCACAGTTCCACTTCTAGCTTTTTTGGTATTTTAGTTGGAGACAAGAGTTTCTAGGACTTTCCTGCCTGGCGTGGCTTTGAACCATAATCCTCAAGTCTCATTACACGCATGAGCCACTGGATACCAAACTTCACTCCTCATTTTATCTGATGGATTTAGACTTATTGTTAAGCTTGTTCCTGTGGCCAGGGTGTGGATGTAAGCCCCCTCTCACTAATCATGTCCCCTGGCTTCTATTGAGTTTTGTGGAAATCCCTTTGTTTTTTGGATGAATGGAAGAATTGCAAGATGGGCAAAATGCAAAAATAGTGCTTTTATTGAAGAGAAAAAGTAAAGTGTCCAACACAAATAAAGGAGACCAAGAAACATGGCATTTCCTGCTTGAAGAAATGATCTAATGAAATTCATTAGGACAAACCTAGTTAATATGATTGGAATCTTTTATATAATTCAGATGACCTATTCTTGACAAATTTAAGAATTATCTGGATTCCTTGCTTTGTCCTCATTTGTAAACATGATTCCTTGTATACAGATGGATTCACAGTCAGTTTACCAAGAGAATAAATGCTCTGTGACATGGATGGTAAGAAGTATTTCCAGGAATGTCTCATGTTTCAGTGTAAACAGCAGGTCCTGTGTCTGTTTTTTATTTACGTCAGTCCTGTTACAAGATTATGTTTTTGGGTTGCAGGTCCTTGCATCTCCCTATGGAGATGAGCGTCTGTGGAACAGGCACAATACTGTGGGTGCTCTTCAGATGAGGGTGTTGCTCTCGCTGACTTTCTTAGGTTCCACACTCACTTCAAGGCTGGGACTGAAATATGGATACCTGGTCTAAGTAACCCCCTCTTGGCATGTTGGTGGATGATGGAGACTTTTTGAAAACTCTAGAGGTGAAATTCCACCCCCAGGTGACAGGTGCCTGAATGTCTAGAAGCAGATGGGGCAGGGACTTGGATAGTAGGTTCCCAGGCCTGCCACACAGATCTGTACAATGAACTCATGAGACTCTGAACTGTGACCCTGTGCCCGAACCATGACCCTCGTTAGGCCCCGCCAGCTCTGCTCCCATTGTGCCATGCCTCCTGTTTCCTGACTCTTCTCAGGGCACCATGGCATCCCTCTTCAACTCTCCATCAGAGTTGATCAGGTTTGTTGTTCTGCTCTTTCTTTACTACCCTTGTGGCTCAGTTTCCTAACAATATTAAGTGCATTGGAGGCTACAAGTTTTTTGGGGATGTGAGTTCACTCACAGTTCCAGCTTTCTAGTAAAGACTGGATTCAACCTGTCATAATGTGCCTTCTCTGTATCTTTGATGGAATTCCCCTATAAGAGGATGTGAAGAGAAAAAGAAGAGGCCAGGGCCACATGATCTCCTTCCAGGGGCCCACCATCCCCTTCCAGAGCATTTCCCCAGGACCTAAATCACTCACTAAGCCAGTTTCTTAAGGTTCCGACTACTTTACAATATTGCATTTGATCAGGTCTGGGATGCCTTGTGTCTGCCCCTTGCTGGGTCAAACATGCTGCACCTCTTCCCATTGCCTCCTATTTCACCTTCAAATCCAGTGGATAGAGCAGTCTGCTCCCTGTATCAATTTCAGGGGTACCCAGTGGAAGGTAATTTTTGGTTACATTAACTTCTGATAGATAGGGGATTCTAGCCTGTTTTGGAGAGGTTTTATGGTAAATATTCCATTCTAGTTTTATTTCAGTAGTAACTCAGCTAACTTGTCTGTTTTAGAGTAGTTTCAATAAAGCCCATTATGACAAGAGCAGACTAAGAACAATGTTGACTTCTGGAGACCAAAAAGCATACATTGTCCCAGGAGGTACACGCTTAGTCCCTGACATGTTTCATCCTGCCTCTGAGTCTACCTTGACTACCTGTCCAGAGTTCTCCTTTTAGTATTTTTTTCAAAAGACATTTGTGTAGTTTTTGTGTCCAAGTTTAAAACTTAAAATTGAATCTGAACCTGGGCACTAGTAACTCAGGCCTGTAATCCTAGCTACTCAGGAGGCTGAGTTATGAAAATATGATGTTCAAAGCTAGCCCAGGCAGAAAAAAAAATCTGTAGAACTCTTAGATCCAACTAACCAGCAAAAAGCTGGAAGTAGAGATTTGGTAGAGAAGCAGTCTTTGACCAAACACAGTTAAGTGAGACTCCTGAGTTCAAGCCTTTCAATAAAAATATAAACACAAAAAGAATCTACATTTCCTTTTCAGTTTGCAACGGTCCCAGGGGAGGTTTGGTCTTATCTAAACCTTGGGAGTTTCTATACCAAAGGTAGTAAGTGTAGTTGAGATGGAGAAGGGAATATGATCCATAGGTTGTGGGTAACAAGAAAAGTCAGTGCTCCCATGAAGGCAAAACTACCGAAGGAAGAGAGACCTCTCGTTCACTGTGTTTCTTTGGGGCAGTCTTAGTTAAGAGTTCTTCGGAACACTCAACTCCATCATTGGCTCTTGTGTTTAAGGTGCAAGGCCCATGATTGAGCAAGAACAGGCGATATTTCTGTTCAGGATTGTGTAGTGTTAACTTCTTAAGAGTCAGATGATGCTCAGAGGTGTCCACTGGTCCCAAAAGATCCTGAGTCCTGAAGATTGGAAATGCTTCTTGATTATAGAGGAAGCAGAATCTGAACTGGCTGTCTGTGATGAGCTGTTGGGATATGCTATATCCAATTTTTAAGCATCCACAGTGAACGGGAGTTCCCCTCTAGATGATTTTGGGAGCACGCTTGAATTTTCTTTGTACTAGTTTTCTGATATTGTCATTTATTTCTCAGGTTATTTGTGTCATGTGCACAAAAATGTCTATTTGTCATTGTTTCATGCCTGTCCAGGAGCTTGAACTCAGGGACTGGGCATTCTCCCTTTTTCACACTAGACTGTACTGTACCACTTCAGCCACAGCTCTGTTTCTGGCTTTTTGCTGATTAATTGGAGATAAGACTCTCATGGACTTTTCTGCTTTGACCAGCCTGTCTTTAAACTGCTATCCTCAGATCTGAGCCTCCTGAGTAGCTAGGATTACAGGCAAGAGTTTAAGGCTAATACTCCACCACTTGAGCCACACCTTTACTTCTGGCTTCTTGCTAGTTAATTATAGATAATTCTCACAGACTTTTCTCTATGGGACGGTTTTGAACCTCAAGGCTCATATCTTAGCCTCCTAAGTAGCTAGGGTTATAGATGTGCCCAGACTGGAACCCAGAGCTTTCCACCTGCTAACAAGTGTTGTGTCACTGGGCCTGTATTGGCTTGTGAGATTTTTTTCTTTTAATTCTGTGTGATATACTTGAGGTCCATTCCAGTTGTTCCATTGCTTCTTTTTTTGTTGTTTGATTATATTCCATATGATATATGTACTAGAGTTGAATTAGTCATCTTTGCAATGGTTTTATTGATAAATGCACGATCATATCTTATTTTTAATTCTGAGAATTAAATGAAGTTTTAGAAAGTTTATAAGCTAAAGAAAAATAATCACCTATAATTGAATCCCTCTTGAATCACTGTTCTTATTTATTCCCTCTGTTTCTCTTTTCATATGCATGTAATGGACATAGCTTAAATGAATTATTCATTTCTATGTTCATTTAAGCATTTTTTTTTTTGCCAGTCATGGGTCTTGAACTCTGGGCCTGAGCACTGTCCCTGTGTTCTTCAACTCAAGGCTAGCACTCGATTACTTCAGCCACAGAGTCACTTCTGGTTATCTGGTGGTTAATTGGAGATAAGAGTCTCACAGTTTTTCCTGCCTGGACTGGCTTTGAGCCACAACCCTCAGATCTCAGTCTTCTGAGTAGCTAAGATTACAGGCATGAGTCACTGGTGCCCGGTACTTAAGCATTCTTTTAACCATATACATTCCATTGATAGAATGTACCATTCAGAAATCCTTGAGTCAGATCACCTGTCCATATATTTAATAGAGGAATAGAAAGTAAGTAAAGTGTGAGGTGACTTTGAGATCTTGCCATGTGCCTTTATTATGTGGGTTAAGACACCTGTAGGAATATGTCACTGTCACGGTGGGGGGCGGGGGGTAAAGTCGGAGTTGTTACTTATTTTTTTCCCCCAATTTACTCAGCAAATGGATTCCATGTATTGCAAACTTTTTCAACATCCTTGGACAAGTTATAAACAAGGGCTGTGAATTTTCCCTGTTCCACCATGAAACAACTGGTATTGTTGATCCAGAACAATGATAGAGTGTTTATTTCACTTAGTGGTAACCTTTTCTTATGCAGTAGCATATGAAGAAATCTTCAAGACTAGGGATTGTGGGAGATGCTTCTCAGGGAACACTCAACTCTGATTCTTTAGGCCTGGACTACTCCTTGTAGCCTCCTGGAACAGAAATGCCTCCCCATGCCATCGTCAAGAGGCTGCCCCAGAGCCGTTGGGTGAGCCCAAGAACCCAGTACATAGAACAGAGCAGGCAGCAGCGTGCCAACCCAGTGCTTAGTGACATGACATTTAATCAACAACATCTATAAAATGCTACCTTTGTGGGTCCTTGGAAGGGGTTTCTAGCAGTGTTCAAACTCTCAGTAGCATTTTCTGCTTGTGGATCTTATGAATTAAGAATGTATTATGAACTAGCAACGAGTAAGTGACCTCTGAGTCAGGGACTCATTTTATAGGTGAACAACTAAAGGTGCTGAGAAGGACAATAGCCAGCCAGATTATCAGCACTCAAACTTTCTGGCACCTTCTTTATATCCTTCAGCATGGTAAGGGAGTCCAGCTATGCCAGTCTGTGGATTCCCACGGGAAGGACATAATCCCTGAAACCCACAGGACTTCTTTATAGAGCAGGCTGGCAAGAACCTAGGAATGAGGACAAAGAGTCTTCAAAGCACATATTACCTTGCAAACATGTGGAACTAAGAAATATTTATACATGGCAGTGCTTAGCTGTCAGAATATTTAATCTTTCTTTTACTGTCTTTGCCATATATTTTACTTTTCTAGATGCACACACTTTGACTTTTAAAAATAGTGCTCCCTTAATAATAGTGACTTTTATGCTTTACTTCTTTTTAAAATTGGAGATTAGCTTCTTCCTCTTTGGCAGAGCTGTACACTGAAGAGTGCAAAGTTGTAATTATGTGGATATATCTGAAAGTATATTTTTGCAGTGTTGGAATTGAACCTTAGGCTGCATGTAGCTAGGCAAGCCCTCTGCCAGTGAGCCAGCCACTTCCTTAGCCAGTAAGCTGATAATTGTGTCAGACTGAGAATCTGTTTCCTAGAGGCTATACCCCCTTGAGAGGTTTCAGGACTTCTTAATACATTTATTTGCTTCTGCCATGTTCTGAATGCCCAGGGGAGGATAGTATTCTCCATGGTGTTTGCTTCATTGATGTTCTACAGTGCATTTAGATATGGATTTGTTTTCTTGAATAATATGTACACAACAAGTATAATCCAATATCCAAATGCTGGGGACAGATATAGCTCTTTCTTTTTTTAAATTTTGGAATATTTGCTTGCACATAATAAAATAACTTAGGGATGGGGGACTCAGGTCTTAGCACAAAAATGTATCTGATTCATAGGTACCTTAATACACAAAAGATATGTAAATGTAATAGTTTCTACAATATTTTCAGTGTTCATGCATTTTGACTGTGACCTGTTACATGAGATCAGTGTGTGTGTGTGTGAGTGTGTGTGTGTGTGTGTGTGTGTGTGTGTGTGTGTGAGAGAGAGAGAGAGAGAGAGAGAGAGAGAGAGAAGCAAGGATTATAGGCTTGAGCAACTAATGCCCATCACCACTTTTGAAATCTAAATGTAGAGTTAATTAAAGACACAGAACTCTTATCAAATGTTTTCCTTTCCAGGATGCCTTGGGCCATATGATCTGCACTTATTTAAGAAATGAAAGGGGGGAAAATGGCTCTGTGCTGGTAGCTCAATCCAGTAATCCTAGCTACTAGACAGAGATAAGAAAGGAGATGGGGGATGGTTATAGGTGACCCCAGGCAAGAATTTCTGAAGACCCTATCTCGCTTAATAACCAGCCTAGGAGTCAGGGCTTGGGATGTTGAAATTCCAGGCTAGTCCATGCGGAGAAGTTTTCAAGATCACCATCTCAACAGAAAAAAAGAAAAGAATCAACAAAAGCTAGGCATAGTGGTACACACCTACCATCTCAGTTATAGCAGGAAGCATAAATAGGAGGATTGCAATTGAGACCAGCCTGGGGAAAAAGCAAGATATGATCTCAAAAACAACCAGAGCAAGAAATGGCTGGAATTGTGGCTGAAGCAGTACAATACTTGCCTGAGAAGCCCAGCCCTGATTTCAAACTCAGTGCCACCAGAAAGAAACACAAATAGTACTTTCACGATAGACATTCTGAGAGCGTCTCAGCTCAGAAATATTAGTGTTTTGTGAATGAAAATATGTATCAGAATAGAGCTATATTAAGTTTACATGGTATTTCAGATTGGGCCTAGCCATTCCTCCGTACACCTTTCATCTCACCCAGGCAGCAGGAGTTTTGATTCTCCTTTGTAGGAGAATCTGAGTTGCAGCAGGCCTGTTGGCAAGGAGAACACATAGGATTTCAACCCCAGGTAGAGGCTCAAACCCCTTCCTCCTGGGGAGACTCTCCTCCAGTTGGAGTCTCCCCCATTAACACTCTAGTTTTTTCCCATAGCACTATCTTGAATACTCAAGTAGAGTATTGTGGGTCTGATCCATGTTGACACTTAGCAAGACAAAGTATAAGCTGCCAATCATAGCTTTATTCATTATCAGATAGACACAATCCACATTCTTTTAAGATTTTTATCATCTGGATGGAAAGGAAAGTGCCTTCTTGCTGAGCCCAGACACCAGCCCTCCCTGGGGACAGTCCTTCCTATATCTTCTTGGAAGCATGAATTGTTTCATTCTTTGCCACCCTCACAATACCTCTCTCCTCTGTCTAGCCTTTGTACTTGTGAATTCTATTTTAAGGTACTTGTAGGCAAGAATTACATTTCCTTATTTTTAGATCTTCCTATTCTCCATTGTGAGGGTTCTGGGCTTCTGTTTCCTCACCTGTTCAGTGGGATGACAGTTTCTGGCTGGGATGCCAGTAACCTGGTACATTCATACTTTTGAGTCTTACTAAAGCCTTAGTTTCCTTCAATCTTTCAGGGCAAACTGGTTGAGACTAGGCCTGTGCTTACATAAGTACATTATAACTATGCGATATGAAAACATAACATAGTTCCTATTATAGGAGATGTCAGAGTTTCTGCTAAGGTTTTTATTTCCTTCACAAGAAAGGTTTTTTTGCTTTTGGGATTTTTTTTTTTTTTTGGTTTGGCAAACTGAAATGATTTCTTCTGAGGAGTAGAGATTAGAACATAAGGTTAGGCAAAGGCCAGGTGATTCCCCTTGTGGAGGTGAACAGGCTGAGTGGAGGTAAATGGGTAGGAAGGAGTGGAAAGGGGGGGTGTGCACCTTTGCTAAAGCTACCCACCTCACCACACAAATCAACAACTTGTGTGATGAGTGAGGTGTCCCAACCAGATCACATCGATGTCCCTCACTTTTCATTGTGTTCTGTGTGTTTGTCTGGGGGGGACTCTTAGAGCGCTGTGTAGTCTTCAGGTCCCTTCAAAGCAGGATCTGTGGGTGAGCTGGTCTAGAAATTATGGGTGATAGGCAAAGAGAAGGATTTTGCATGCTTAAGGGTTAGATTAAAGGTTAGATTTTCCATTACCCTGGATATAACAGATTTGTGGTAAATCAAAGTTTTGAATATAAAAGCACTACTAAAAGCTCCCACTTCAGCTTGTGTATATGGTGGTGGGGATTGGTAGTGGATAAAGAAAGAGCTCAAGTGAAATGTAAGTTAAATTGGGCACCAGTGGCTCACACCTGTAATCCTAGCTACACAGGAGGTTGAGATCTGAGGATCACAGTTCAAAGCCAGCTAGAGCAAGAAAGTCCATAAGACTCTTATCTTCAGTTAATCACAGAAAAAGCCCAAAGTGGTGCTGTGGCTCAAGTGGTAGAACACTAACCTTGATCAAATAAATAAATAAACACAAAGGATCACAGGGAAAGTGCTCAAGTCAAGAATTCAAGCCCAGGACCAGCAAAAAAAGAGAAAAAAAAGAAAGAAAAAAAGTATATAAGGTAGCTAGACTTATTTAGGGACATTATGCAGAGCCTCCGTCACCTGTCACAGAGTGGCATGCCTATTCCCTGGTAAGCCTGAGTCAGATCATGAACAACATTGGTTTAACAAGGAGCCAACCACTGGTCTGCACATCAGGAGCTGTGATAGGAAACTTAGGGAAAATATTAGCTTAGGACAAAAAAATGGTATGTGTCTTCATGGGTTATAAACTTAAATTACTTAAGAAAATGGTGAAGATCGGCTACACAGATCAGTGGAGGAACAGATGCCATGCTGAGAGTACAGACAGACATAATTAGGAATAATCAAGATTTTAAGAAGTTTTTCAGTTTTCTCAGACAATCATCAGAGTCAGAGTTGAGGAAGGGACAGTGATTTTAGAGTGTGTCAGCATGAGAAGTGCAATCCAAACTCTTTTCTCTTTCTCCTCCCTTCCAATTTCTTTCCTTTTGCTTTCCTCTCCTCTCTTCCCTTTCTCTCCTTTTCTTTTCCTTTCCTTTCTCTACTTCTCCCTTCCTTCCCTTGTTCTTTCTTTCCAAATGTAACAGGCCCAGGAAGCCAATGCCTCCCACAGAGCCCATGACAGGAGTACCTTGTGCCCTTGGGTAATCCATTCCTGGGGTGTTTCAGGATTCATTCTGCCAGTTTTCTGTGTTTAGACTTCTTGCTTTGGTATTGTCTTGGAGTAGGCTGAGCCTCAGTCTTGGGCCTGGCCTTGCTGGACAGCTCTGAGCACTAGGGGTGCTTGGCAGTGTGTTGGAGGTAGACAGGATTGGGAGAGGCTGTGTTCCTGCAGAGTCTGTAGACTGTGTAGCTCAGCTCAGGTTTCTCCAGCACAGGCATCTGCTGGGAATCCCAAGCCCTATTTTGAGAAGTAGCCACAACGAGGTTATCAAGTGTCATATTTTCAGTAGAGAATTAAAGGCACCCAACATTTCTCCCTTAGTCCAGAAAATGTCCGTGTAGGACATCCTATCTCCATCTCCTCTGCTGTGTTTGCTGCTGGTTGCCTTGGATTATAGAATAACAGCATCCTTAGTAAGATGCCTGTTTCTATTTGTTTTAGGCAGCAGAAAGTCTGTTTTTTTTTTTTTAAACAGGAGCAGAAATAAGTTTGTAAGGTGATTACTTTTGAAGCGGCAAGTACGTGGTCCAGTTATTTGTAGAATAAAAATACACAGGGGCTGGGAAGGTGGCTCAGTGGTAGAGCACTTGCCTTACATGCATGAGGCCCTGGGTTCAATTCCTCAGCACCACATAAGCAAAAAGAAAAAAAGCCAGAAGTGGTGCTGTGGCTCAAGTGGTAGAGGGCTAGCCTTGAGCTGAAGAGCTGAGGGACAGCACCCAGGCCCCACGACCAGAACCAAAAAAAAACACACAAATTTGTTACAGCAGGATAGTAATGAAATCAAGTACCCAAATGCAGGCCCAGAAATAAGACCTTTCCCTTAAGACACACACATGGAACATCACGTGATGCGTGGTTTCTCTGGTCATTTCTGTGAGCCCGTGGCCCCCAGGGCAGAGAGCTAGGTTCATTTTTCTGAGAAATTCTCTGAACTCCGCTATGTTCCCATCAGTTACTGGTTGTGTGGAAAGCTGGCTAGTCAGATTTCAATGCTTTTCAGTTATGGACAAAAGTAAATAGAAATAGAGCACAGGCTTATCGGGAGCCACTGGGATGCATTTCAGAGCACAGGGCATCCTACCTAACTCTGCAGCCTTTATCTGAGGATTCCTACTTGGTTGGTTCTTTTTTTGTTGTTTGTTTTTTTCACACTTTGCTGGAAGGAACTTAATCCACTCCTGATTCTTTCTTTCTCACCGAAGGAAAAAAGAAATAACATTGTGCTGCCGGTCAAAAGCAAATTATTATTCCTTAATATTTTCTTGCTTTATAGGTATAATGTTTCTGTTCTGCTTATGACATGTTGGCTTTTTTGTCTCTGACTAGTTTTTCTTTTTAGACTATCCAGAGGAAAACTAGATATTTCTCTATGACTTTGAGCTAAAAATCTGTACCAATTCAACCAGTCTATCTTCTAATCTAAAATCAAAGAGTCATAGACATCCATACCTGGAAATCTGTGAACAGTGAAGAAATCATTAAGTAATTGTTAATCATTCATCAATTAACCAATCATTGATTATCATTTGATGGGCAAATCATGAATTAATGTTTGTGAAATGTTATTGAAGAACTTATTTTCTCCTATACCTCTAACAAACTATTTGTTGTTTGCGTAGCAATGTATTATGTAATTTATTCCTAGTGGTTGGTTTAACTACCAACCTTAGTGAACACACAATTAACATCTATGATATTTTCATAGATGTGACTACTAATGGCCCAAACAGCCCAGGAAGAAGTTGAATAAATATTTAGGAGAATGTCATGTAAAAATATGGTAATTATTTATTGCTACTCAAATCACAGCCCAGGCAGTCCTGGCATATTGAGGGAGACAGACGTAGCCATGATGGCTTAGCTCTGTAGCTCCTCATATAGTTCCTTCCCAGTCTCACTTCACCCATAACCAGATACATCTGCGATCTCTGGCAAAATGAAAGTAATTAGCTCTGGGAGGGTAATTCTTTTCTTCGTATACTGTTCTCTTTTGGGAGGAGTAAGGGGTGCTTGCCTTTCTGACTTTGACAATGGTAAAGTGCAGTGTGCTGTACCTGCAAAGACTGCAGTCTGTCCTATCTTGGAATACATCTGAGAAGGTCCCAGAATCTTCATTTCATCATCTGCATGAGTGGCCCTGTTACTTCAAAGGCAAGAAGAGCAGCCTGGTCCAAATTATAGCCCTGATCCAGTGCCCCTCAGAGACTTCCCAACACTATTGACACCCTCTGCATTTACAGCCTCTTCCAATGTGCCCTCCCTCCCTGCAACCTTTTTTTAACTAGCTTCCACAAGGGCCTCTTGCTCAACTGCACCCTGCGAGGTTCACCTACCTCAAGTTCTGCCTGCTCACATGGGCACCTCACCAGCCACCCTCCAGCACTCAGTAGGCAGGAGCCAGGCCTAAGACACATTCTCTGCACTCCTTCCACATGGGAGCCCTTGCCATGTGCTCTTGGGCAGAGCTAGGCCAGAGGAGGAAGAGGGCAGGAAAAGCAGGAAGAGGCAAAAAAGGCAGAGACGTGAAAGTGGGTTAGAAACCTGGACAGAGGAAATAGCTCTGTGATTCAGTGATAGAATACTAGCTTTTAGCAGAAAGAGCTCAAAGATGGCTCCCAGGCCCCGAGTTCAAGCCCCATTATGGACCAAAAAAAGAAAAAAAGAAAGAAACCTCCCCATTATGGACCAAAAAAAGAAAAAAAGAAAGAAACCTGGACACATAATGAAGCCTTAATATAGATGAGCAATGGAGGTGGAGCTGCAATGTGCGCTCTTCCCTGGGATTCATTAGCATTAGCACCTAGAATCCAGCAGACTGTCCAGTCTCTAGGGGTTGTGGAAGCAGGTGGTAGCAGGTGTGGATTCTGTGTGGTGAGGAAGTTTGGAGAAAGTAGGCATCTTATTAGGGACAGCTGGTAAGACAGTATTGTGCTGGCTGGGCCATGCCCACTTAGGGGGACCAGAACTCTGGGCCTGCCAGCCAGGTAGTATCCAAAGGTGGGTGAAAGCCTGAGAGGTTAGCCAGGTCCCTGTATTTCCAAAACTACTGTGCCCCTCTAGTTCACCTGTTTGGTAGCATCCTTCGTGTTCCTGCAAGGGTATAGTTTGGTAGAACCAAATATGTCCTAAAAGGGCTGGCAGTGTTGAGCTTCTAGGTATCTAACCTGGGGAGGAAAACAAAGGAAATGAAAACTCCAGCAGAGGAGCTGCTTCCTGCCACGAAGAGGATAGGAAGAATTCCTGCATGCAAATTCAAGCAGTGCTTGTGTGCATACAGCTGGCTGGTTAGGTCCAGCACTCCAAGAGTAATTTAGACTTTTCAAGAATGCCTGGGCTCCTACACCAGCCAGCAGTGGCCAGCTCTGTCCCAGAAGGTGTCCACCACATTGTTAGGAGGAAGAAGCTGGGCACCCTCATTCCAAAAGGGCTCTGCTCTTCCTCCTTGCAATTCATGTCTTCTCATTTTCATTCTCTGGGGTTAGAGGGTTTGTAACTGAAAAAGGAAACCTTACAACTTCATTGCTGGGAGCACAAGGGGCAAGCAACAGTGTTCAGGCAACTGGGCTCTGGGGAAGTATAGCATCAGGTGGCACTCATGAATAAATCACAGGCTAAGGCAGCACAAGAGACGGCACTTCTCCATCAGTACTGATGGAGTACTTCCTCTCCTAAGGACTTCAATGGCTCCATAGAACAGCCCAGCTCTCCTTGCTGGGGTTAGTTGGCTGCCCATTTCTAGTCTGGGCAGGGAACAGCTTGTGATGTATGCAGACATTGCCTGGTGGCTTGGTAATCAGTAAATTTTCTCCTGATTTAGTTCATTTTGTCTTAACATTCTTAAATGTTCAAATCTCAGTAAACTAGCACTGCCTTTTTTTTTTTTTTGAAAGAAGATAGCCTTTCTCTGTAATATTTCACAATGCAGTAACTCTAGTTTTTATCTGATCCTCAAAGCTGGAGCTGCCCTGCTCAGCCCCAAGGTGGGGTATTTGAAGATAGTCAAGTGATCCACACCTTCCAGGCTCTTAACTGCGGGGAGTTGAGTAATAGCTGTGGGAGTTGGCTCTCAAATGTTCCTCTTTGAATATTTACGTGATGAGTGGTTAGATAGTGCTGTTCCCACCTATACTGGCTCAGTAGTTTAGGATTTGGGTGAGTTATGGATAGCTTCTGTTATTATGTCTTAGAGAATCCTATCTAGAAAGCTAATCATTTAATGTGGGATTAACTGAAAGCTTCCCCAGCCTTCAGGTCAAACTGTGAAGTTCTGTTGTGAATAGAATTTCTTCTTCAGTTTTGCAGGTATTTGCAGCATAATTGAGCCTTTATTTTGCATCTTGAGGAGCTAGCTTCTAGTCGAACTTTAGAGATAAGAGGATTTTCTTTTCCTTTTTAATTCCCCAAAGTAAATCTGCTAATCATAATAAAAAAAATTGTAATTAGGCACCAGTCATTGAGCCTGCTAAGTCACAGGGGCCATGCCAGAAAGTTATAGGTGTCATCTCATTTAATCTTCACTCAAATCTCTCTCTCTGGTGAGCTGTTGGGGCAACTAAGGCTCACACATTATAGTAATCACCTGCAGGAAGACCTGCCACTTGGCACTCTCTGGGCTGATTTCACCTCACAGCTGTCTAGCTCTACTGCACAGAAAGAACCAAAGCGTGATAGATGCTTGACAGCTCTTACACGGTATCCTTAGGCAGATTTCCCAAAGACTGTGACCCCCCTCCCTTGTCCTGAGATGCAGTTTTATTTATGGGTAAAGTCATCTTCCTGGGTTTCCTAGGTCACCATGGGAGTGATCAGCTCTATGCACAGTTTCCCCTGCAGGCTGCAAAATTTTCCTGATCGTCTCACTTCCTTCATTAGAGGAACATTACCTTGAGCTTTAAAAGTGCTGATCCTGGAGAAAAAATGTTAGAGGGATTTTTATCCTGGGTCCCAGTTGGTCAGCGTGCCTTGTAGAAATCATGCATATGTGAAAGAAGTCTTGATTATCTTGGTTTGGAAGGGTGTCCATGGCTTGGGTTAGATGCTTAAAGGAGTCTTTGAGCCTTATAACTATTGAAGTGTCCTCAGGACTGACCTGTGTGACCTTAGCCCTGGGCATGTCCTTCTGCCTCCCTGTGACTCTACCCCTCTCATCATTTCCTGAGGAAGAACACAGATCCCCCCGCCTCCATTGTGTCTGACCCTGTGCAACCTTAACACAGAAGAGTTATTGGGGGTTCTAATTCTATTTACACGACATATCCAAACACCACATCAGAGAAGAGGGCATGTCTCTATGATTGTGTGCCAGGAATCTCATCAGAAGGTGTTTCCTTAGTGGAATCCTCTTCTTACAGCTGCCCCAGAGGGGCCACCAGCATTTTGGTTACATGTCCTGTGGTCTGAATTTCTGCCATAGCTTGTTTGTGACCCCAGGGTCATTTGATTCTAAGAAGTACTTGAGGCAGTGGTTGGTGTTCTAGGTTCAGCGGCATCTGGAGTACAGTTCTAGTCTTTCTAGATATGTGATTGGAAGAAACCTGCTTAGCCTATTGGGTCCCAAGTCATCTCTGGAGATTGGGGAGAATAAACTTGCTATATGAAGGTGCTTGGAAGACTGGAGTTCATAGATTGTTTGGCATGGTAAGGGGCTCATTACTCTTAAGGAAACAAGAGCCGAAAACAGATTAATGTCAGAGTTAAATGGTGTGGGATCCAGTGCTAGACATGGGGTTGCCTTTGCCTAATGCTGTAAGCCCTGCCTGCTCTGAGATAGCATTTGGCTCCCTGGCTGGTTTTCTTGGAAATTCAAATGTAGAGATGTGGTTGGTACTAAACAGCCAACAAAACAGAGGAATAGCTTGTTTGCCATTAGTTCCCTTCCAGGATGAAGCAAACCCCTGAGGAGCCTCAGGGAGAGAGGAGTGACTACTACTATAGTATCACAAACAGACCATGGAGCCAGGCCTGCTTCATGGGCCAGCAACCCTGATGGCTGGGTCACCTGGTTCTTTCTGAGGTTCCCTGTGAGCAGCAGGTACAGTATAGCATACATCACTCAGAGATACTGGTGGCAGCAAAATATCAACTTCATTGTACATTGCTCTTGGACGGTAAAATTGTTACACCTTCATGTCCCTAAGCTGATGGCTTCAACTGGAGAAATAGAAGAAAGGATAAGGAGAGGCCTTCTGATCTCTGGTCTAATGTAAGGTGTTTCTGTTCAGTCTGTAGACCTTGGTGCCATTGGATCTATCCAGTATGCCTAGATGCCTGCTGTGCTGATACAATTTGGTTTTAATTCTTCTGCCTATACCCTGAGTCTGAGATTTACATTCACTGAGCCATTTCACCCATGTCTTAGCTCCTGTGATTTTCAGGGAGATTTCAAGCATTCTGAAGCTCTCAATGTGAACCTAGGCTGAGAACAGCTTAGCCCATGTGAGAATTAGTCAACCTTGTTCAGACCTAGTGGATATGTAATGGATTTACATTCACAACATTTGGAGCCCGAGTATGCTAGAAATGTTTGTTAGTTACACCTTGCATTCTATACATAGTTCTTGCCAGGACACACCCAGCTCTCCCTTTGGAGAACCCAAAGGAATTTGAGCTGTGTGCCGCATGATTCACCCCTGAAGAGCCTGTTCCCTGCTGAGTGGGAGAGAGAGGAAGGAAGGGCTGATTTCTAGGCCTTCCTGGCATCAGCTGGGAGCACCTGCCACTGGTATGGCAGGAGGAGCCAAGCAAGGCCCTTAGCCCCCAGGGCTTCCTCAGAGTTTCACAACAATCCTGCTTTTTCTCAACTGTCCATGCCTTGTGAATCCCGGTTAGACACAGCAGCACAGTGTCTGAGCAGATCCCCTTGCTTGCTGACACACCTGAGTGAAAATGACTCTGTAAGCCACTGTGGTCCTCTCTGGGAATTTTGTATTTCTCACTATGACCGTATATGTAGAGGCAGATAGTTGTCATCAGGTAAGCCATCACTACAGACATAAAGCCACCTGATCAAAGGTGGTGTGGTTCATTCCAGGGACAGCCTCTGTCTCCTACCTGTGCCTTCTTGACTAACCCTATTCCAAAAGTCCTGGTAGAGGGTCATTCAACAGGGGAGACATGAGGGCACAAGGGCAAGGCCTGTCCCTCTTGCTGGACTCCTTGTCCTGGGACGTTAACCTCTACAGGCTCAGATACTTTGCCTTCCCCTTGAGCAGCCTGGTCAGCAAAGCCAGCTGGTTGTGAGGCAAATGGTCTAAGAGGCCGAGGAGCAAGGGTGGCCAAGAACATTGATATTCCTACTAGCACTTTAGCTTTTCCACATCCTCACCAGTGCTTTTTATTTTGTTTGTAATTTTACTTTTAGTCCATCATGGTGGTGGTTTTGGACTTTTATTTTCCTAGGATTTAGAAAATTAGAATTAGGAAAGAGGTAAGGGTCCTATAGTCAGCCCTGATCTTGTCCGGGTGGAAATTGAGACTCACCTGAAATACACAGCCATAGAATGAATGGCATGTCCTGATGACCTGGACACACAGTGGCAGAAGAGATATTCTGTTGTGCAATATCCAGATGTGGCCTCAGAGCCAATGTTAACACTGTCCTCTTAAGCCTCTTGTTCTATCATTAAGGATGGACATAAAATCGAGGAATAACATTGAGTCCCTTGACACTAAGAAGAAGCTGGACCAAGATTGGGCCATTGCTGTTTGAACCATCCCTCATATTCCACGCCTCTTGTTGGCCCTAGTTAGCCTGTGGAGGTATCACACATTGCCTTGTTCACAGTGTCCTCATGGATGATCACCCCTAAATAGACTCTGAATAATGGCAACATGTCTGGGACATGTTTGTGGCTGCGGTGAAAGCCTTGGTTTCTGATGGCCAGAATTCCAGGGGCCTGCAAATGGAGACACTTTAGTCTCTCTCTAGCTATTATTCACTTCCTTCTGTACAGACTTTCCTCTGTGGGGAAGATTCTCTGTTACATACCACTCAACCCATTTAAACCTAGTGGTCATTGTCCCCCCAGGCATGTCTTTTTCTTGTTATAGTCCTCTTACTAGACTTGGGGATAGAAAATCAGAAAGAGCCAGGTCAAGCAAACACAGCCACACCTTGATCCAGGGGACTGACTGTACAAGGAACAGTGCTGTTCACACGTAGTAACCATATTTTTAGAACGTTTCTCATCAGGAGTACGTGTTATTAAAAATGCTTTCTCTATTTTTTTTCCTTGTGAACTGCTTTAGTTTTTATGTGTCTAAAGAAGACATTATCTATTAGCACTGAAGACTGCTGATATATTGATTTGAAAGACTGTAGCTTACAGATTTTTGTGAGACATGAATCCTTATAAGAATGAACTGCTGACTGTTAAATTGTTGAGACCTCAATAATGAAAGGATAAAATTTGGGGGTGGGTGGATACAACATGACTCTTCATGTTGTAGAATAAAGACATGCAGGTCATTGCCAAAAAAAGAAAAAAAGAATGAATTGTTATTCAGGTGGGTGAGATCTGAGGAATCACGGTCTGAAGCCAACCTAGGCAGGAACATTCAGGTGATATTTTTACCTCAAGAAGAAGAAGAAGAAAAGCTGGAAGTGCAGCTGTTGCTGCACTCAATGCCAGCATTGAGCAAAATAAAGCTAAGGGACAGTGTTCAGGTCCTGAGTTCAAGCCCCAGTACTAGTATAAAAAAAAAAGAACAAAGAAGAATTAAATACTAGGAAAGCAGGAAAACTTCATCCAGTACTCTGTGTTGTCATTTTCAAGGAGGAAGATGAAATCTCGTGCTCCCCCACCTCCTGGTAAACCTGCTACCTTGAGTGTCCACTGTGAACAGAACCTTCCTCGCCAGGCAGCCCTTGGCTCGCAGCAGAATCTGGTCCACATGAAGGAGGCCCTGCAGAATAGCACCCTGGACATTACTGTGGTTCTGCCCAGTGGGCTGGAGAAGCAAAGTGTGGTCAGCGGGAGGTAAGATTGTCTGTATATTGGGAGCTCCTGAGCTCCCTCAAGTGTGCAGGAGTGAAGAGGAGATGCAGAATTGTGAAGTTGTTGGATTTGTCCCACTTGGAATGAGTGTGTGCTAACTGGCCCAGCTAGGCTCATAGTAACCTTTAGGGGAGCTGGGACTACACCATCTGGTTTGATGAGTTAGCAGGTATAGAGTCCCATGCATAATAAGGAGCTGACTAGTGGCTCAGGGTTGGCCCAACATTCTCAGTCTGTAGCCCACACACATCCTTGGCTTTGGTGTCTTTCAGCTTCCTGAATGAGCCATTCAAACATCCAATGTCCTGTTGCAGAACTAAAGTGTACTTGGCATTTTACTTTTGTAATGAAAACAGTTGAAGTTTAGATGAAGGGATGAACAAGATGCATGGATTTTGAACTTAAAAAAAGAGGCTCAGTTTCCACATCCTCAGCTCCCACTCCTCCTCTTAGCACAAATCAGCCTGTGGAGGTGTGTCACGTGCTGCCTTATTTACAGTGGCCATGTGGAAGTACTGGCAGGACTGCCTCCATTCATGGAAGCAAGAATTCTATTTCCCATGGAGTTGCATAGTTTCCTTGATACTGATCAAAAATACTTCACCATTGTGCTGTCTGAGCAATTTCCCACTGCTCTGATTGCGAGGACTGATAACTCAGTCCATGATAAGAATATGAACAAATTCATAGGAAAAAAACTAAATGAGGGAAAAGAACCCCTTATGTATGTTTACATGTGTTATGCTAGAGAATTATAGTGGAATGATCAATTATAAAATCTTTCAAGCATAAAAAGAGATTCATAAATCCGGTACAGATGCAAGTGAAATTGTAATTTCTAGGAAAACCAGGAGAATAGGAAATGACATAAAATATTTAGCTTTTAAAAAGCAATTTGCCCAAAAATTGCTAAAATGAATAATGAAAGAACACATAGAACTCTGGGTATGTTTGTTTTCAGACTTATATTCTAATGTGTAATGGAAGGACTTTATTATTTATTGTGAAGTATTTATTTTAAAGTATTTGAATAATACCTGAATTTAACCCATCTTTTAAAACTTATTAACAAATTTGGCTAATTAATAGACTATTAACTAATTTAATTGATCACATTGCTTTTGTGGGTTTTTTTTGTCGGTGATGGAGCCTGAACTCTGGGCTTGGGTGCTGTCCTTCAGCTCTTTAGCTTAGGGCTAGCGCTCTACCACTTGAGCCACAGCGCCACTTCCAGCTTTTTCTGCTTATGTAGTGCTGAGGAAATGAACCCAGGGCCTCAAGCATGCAAGGCAAGCACTCTACCATTGAACCACCTTCCCAGCCCCTCACATGACTTTTTAAGTCAACTAATTAATGAATGAAAACTGTAGGTGATAATTTTGGTCTGTTTTTGTGGATGTCATTGAGAATGTAACCCAGGGCTTTGAAATGCTAGATAAGTGCTCTACCAGTAAGCCATACCCCTATCCCCCAGGAGATAATTTTTTTATTATTTATTTATTTATTTATTTTTATTGTGAAAATACTGTACAGAAGGGTTACAATTACATGAGCAAGATAATGAGTATATTTCTTATCAAGCATTGTAGCCTCCTCCTTTGTTTCCCCTTCCCATCCCATCTTCCCCCCGCCCCCCACCCAGCCCTCCTCCCCCAGTAAAGTATAAAGAAGACCGGGCACCATGGCTCACACCTGTAATCCTACTCAGGAGGCTGAGATCTGAGGATCATGGTTCAAAGCCAGCCTGGGCAGAAAAGTCTGTGAGAATCTTATCTCCAGTAAACCACTAGAAAATCAGAAGTGGTACTGTGGCTTAAGCAGTGGAGTGCTTGTCTTGAGCTGAAGAGTGCAGGGACAGCACCCAGGCTCAGAATTCAAGCCCCATAACTGACAAAAAAAAAAGTGTACCTAAGTTTTCAAAATTATTTTATGGGATGTGTGAAGAAAAATTTGAGTAGCATCATTCCAGACTGTTGAGTTGTGGTACACAACTGTGTAGAATGTAAGGCCACAGTGATCCAAATGATGCCTCCAGAGTAGCATAAAGGTTGCTCTTGGGGCCAGAAGTCCTTCTTACAGCCATCATCAAGCAGTAGGGCTCAGGTCCTTGTAACCACAACCACCCAACAGAGGAGACACCAGACTTGAAAACAGTACCTCCAAACCTCTTCCTAGCCTAGCTCCCAGGGTTTCTGCAGCAAGTAGTAGAGTTAGAAGAAATTTTGAGTTTATCTGTTTTACAAAGTTATTGTCATTGTAAATAAACATTCCCCACATAGCCTTATAATTTAAGAATTGCATCATATCTAGGTGCTAGCTAGTAATCCTGGGTACTTAGTAGGCTGAGAACTGATGGTTGAGGTTCAAAGCCAGCTTGGGCAGAAATGTCTGTGAGACTCATATTCAGTTAACCATCAAAAGTTGATGTTTGGCTTAAGTGGTAGAATACCAGCCTTGAGGAAAAAAGCCAATCTAGAGCATGAGGCCCTGAGTTTAAGGTCCAGTACCAGTATGAAATAACAACAGCAATAACAACAACAACAACAAAATCCCAAAGAAGTACATTATATTGTTATAGCTTTAAAATGACTTTAGAATCTGCATGAAATTTCACTGGTGAATGTGTGTGTACATACACATACATGTGTATACGTGTGTGTGTATATATATATATATATTTGTCATTCCAATCACTCTTTTTTCCTGTTAAGAAAATAACATTGTGGATCTTGCCTTTTCCTATCCCCTATCTCTTACCTATGTGAACCAGTGTGAATATGACTGATTTATATAATTCAGAATGATACAGCCTACTGGGTGCAATGGCGAATGTTGGTTAATTCCAGCTACTCAGGAGTCAGAGATTGAGAAGAGCATCTGCCTAGCAAGTACAGGCCCCAAGTTCAAACTTCTGTATCTCAAAGATATAGTCCAAGTCTCTTGACGCTTCATCGCCTTTCATGAAGCTTCCTTTGAACAGCTTTGAAGAGACAGCGCCTTCTTCTCTTTACTTTGTGTACCTTAATTAAAGCGATAGACCACTGGCTTTGAAGTTGCTTGCAGGGAGCTGGTACCATTGTCCTTCAGAGTTACTACATCATTTCTTCAAGAATAGCCCAGAAGTCCAAACATGTATGAACAGACATCAACTTTTATTTATGCTTCTAAATTCAAGAGAAGCTAGTTTGCAGACTGGGCCCCTAAGCATCTAATTACAAATAAATCTTCTTTATGAGAACTTCTACATTAGGAAGTGTCCAGTTCAAGAGATAGCTTGGCTGTACAGGGGAAACTGCTGCGTGTTTGGAGAATTGGTTATGTTACATTTTACAATCTTTAATAATACAGGAGCCTGCTGAAGTCAGATTGCTAGATTTTGCTTAAAACAATCTCTGCACTTTTTGTCAGTGTGGTGTTCTATTTAAGCCCTGATTTAGAAAAGAATATGCTCATCCTTTCACAGACCAAAGAGGGCCTCTTTCTAAAGAGAAAGAGTAGAGTGGTGTCTTCATTTGAAAAAATACGAAGGCTGGTCTTAATTTGAAGGAAAGTATCTTCAACGGAAAATCCAGTCCATAGTGGTAAACTCTCTGTGATAGAGAAGTGAATCCCAGGGCCTGGCCTTTTGTATGAGCTCCCAGAATTCCTTCACTCACCTGGGTGTCATGTCAGGTGGCCATTGTGCTGACCTGATCAGTACATACTTAGCTCCCCATACTCTCAAAGATAAGAAATGTGGGTCTGTATTGTGTTCGATAAATCCTAGAGAAGCTAAAAATAAGACCACTGTGATTCATAGAAAGAGATTTTCAATATCTATTATCTAATATTTCTTAAATGATAATTGTATAAGGAAATAATAAAGTTAAAAGACAAGGACAGCATGCTCTAACTAAACCCAGAGCTTAATACCTCCCAGAAGATGCTGTAGTTATTTTGAATGTGGTGATATACTAATCGTACAGAGGTAGTATTTCACTTTCGTGGAATTTGATAGATTAAATGTTAAAATTTTCAATTATTTATTGATCGCACATAAGTACTAAACATACACATTTTGCATACTTAACCAATCCAGTCATTCTTAAAGTGGGTGCCCTGGGCCTGCAGCATCACCTGGGACCTTGTTGCAAATGTGGATTTCTAGCCTCCCTCCCCCAGACCCACTGAATTAGAAATCCTTAGGATGGGGCCTAGCAAGTTTCATCAGAGCAATGAAGCCAGGAAGATTGCACGTGACACTTCCAGATTTTCCCTAGGATTGTGCTCCACTAGCTTTACTAGGTTTCAGGCATATGGTCCTGAGAATGAGCCCCGATTCCCAATAGTCAGATGACACTGTGGGAGGATTTGTATACCACACAGCTCCCCAAAAGTCAGCAGCAACTTTATCACCTCAGACGAGGTTCCTTTCTACCCAGGAAGGCTCAGGACCTATCAGGATGTCAAGCTTATGACTCACAGAGAAATGCCTTCTGTTACAAGAAGGCTGTTCATTAAATGGGCATGGTCGGATAAACATGGGGCGTGTCCTCTGGACTCTGTCCCAGTTGTGATCTGCTCTCTTGTCTCTGAGCAGGGATTTGTGACACAAGCGTTTCATTTCTTGGTCCACCTCTGTGCCAGGACTTCAGGAAGAGTCATATGTGAAACAAGACCAGTTTGTTTCTCATTGAGGTTACCGACTCATCCAGAAACAATGTTTGAAGTCCATGCACATCTATTTTGAGAATACATTTGAAAAAAAGAATATTTAAATTAAAAAGACCTTAACAAGTGCCCAAAAAAGCCTCAGATTCTGTCTCAACATTATGAGCACGTCAAAGACATTTGGGGAACAGTAGGGTAAAGAACCTAGAAAAAAATGGTATTGAAGACAAATGAGGAAGAAAACCTAAGAAAGAGTTCTGCTCTCATCCTCCAGCCCTGCCTGCTTGGAGGTTTGAATATGAAGTGTCCCCTAGAAGATCATTTGTTGAATGCTTGGACACCAGCTGGTGGTGTCATTTTGGAACATTCTAAAAACTTTAGGAAGTGGGATCTAGGTGAAAGAAGTTGATTATAGTGAGCATGCCTAGAAGGTGGTCCCTGGTCCTCCCTCCCTCATTCCCTCACTTTATTTCTCTCTGTCTCTGTCTCTCTCTTCTTCCTGTCCACTGTGAGGTGAACAGCCTCTTCCTCCACACAGGCCCACTGCCATGATATTCTGCCTCACTGTGGGCCCATAATCAACAAAAGCAAGGATTATAGACTGAAGTCTTTGAACCAGTGAGCCACAGTAAATCTCCCCCCTTGTATTTGACTATATGAGGTGTTTTTGTTTTTGTTTTCACAGCATCAAGAAAGGTAACTAACACACTTGGTTTAGGGGCAGTCTATTTTCTTTTATACTTGAATATAGTCAGATACTGTGAAGGAGGGGAGGAGACTTGTGGGAGGGGAGATGGAAGCTTTTCTATCAGTTCTCTGAAAGCATCGATGTTCCTATGGGATTGAGGCCAGGGAGGTTCCTCACATTTGTCAGCATGTTGACATACCCGATCGAATTGTCTCAGTTTCATCCCTTGTGAGATGGTGAAACAACTCTGCAGTGTCTGAGGATGCTTCTTTGAAGGATCCAATGTCTTGGTGCTTGCTGAGAGCAGGATGGCATTCGGCCACATAGAGACAGGTGATCCTCTTCTTGAGCTAGGCAAGGGTCTCACTACCTGGTATCCAAATGGAAAGGTCAGCAACAATTTACTTCATTTACTTAGCAAGCACTGACCCAGGCCTGGCTGAGGGCTCAATTCCTCACCGTTAATTCACATAAGATTAAGGCTACCTTACGGTAGGCTCTCTCCTTGCGTGAAAACTCAGTTACACAGCGGTGCCTCCAGTTGCCCAGGTTGGAGAAGCAGTACACAGTAGCACCAGAATCCCACCCTGGGCAAATTGCCCTTGTGTGCCTCCACTAACAACAGTGCTGCCTCAGGAGAGATGAGGCTAGTTAAAGGGAAGCCTGTGGAGAGCTGTTGATCAGGGACAGGGGCTGCTCCTTCAGAGCGTGACATGATGTGATGTGATGTGACAGGGAACTGGCCAGGAGGGGAAGGGAGGCCAGAACCAGCAGGTGATGAGAAGTCCTAAGAGCTACCAGGCAGCCTCCTCCAGCCTGAAAAGCTTCCCACAGCCCAGTGGCCCAGTGACCTACAAAGACCTTGTGGAGAGATACACATAACACCCACTTAGGGAAGTCATTAGTCCTTTGTTCCAAGGTGGCAGGAGGCAGGTTAGAGTCTGATGGATCTGCAGAGAAAACCCTAGGGACTCTACCACAGCTGGTGCTTTTCTGTCCATTGTTGGGCAGTTGCTGCTGTGTCAGAGCAGCCTCCTCTGTGTGTGTATTTCTCCAGTGCACCAAAAGAGCTTGAAAGAACTGCTTGAAGTCTGATGTTTTAAAATGTCAGCCAGCAACACCTCCATGGCATGTTGCTGAGTGGCAAGGGATGCAAGTCACGTGTCAAAAACTTCACGTGGGTTCCTGAAGGGTAGTGGAAAAGTCATGGGATTTTAATGGTAGGATAATATGTGTCCAGCATCTAAGTTTTAAATAAAATGCAAAACACTACAGGGCAGATAGTCTACCTTAAGAGGGCACCCTTGGACTCTGGACTACCTGTAGTCAGACTTGTGTCTACTCGGATCTCAGTGCAGCCACCTCCAGACTGAGGAGAAAGCTCGGGAAACTTATTATTTTGTATCCAGCCACTTCCCTGAAATAGTTTATTAGTTTTAACAATGTTGTGTGGTTATCATTGAACCTTCAGGTTAATTCACCCATATTATCACTGACAAACATAAAAAGGAATGTCTTTCTGATATACATGCTTTTATATAACTTTCTTGTGCAGTGCTTCTGGTTAGGATTCAGTACTATACTGAATAACAGTGCTGAAAGTGAACATCCATTTCTGCCTCCAAGGAAAGCTTCCAGCTTTCCCTCAGTGAATATGTTAGCTTTGTACCTTTCATAAAAGACTTTTATTATTGAAGTTTTTTCCATATCTATTATTTGGAAAGTTTTTTTAAAATCATGAATGGATGTTGAGTCTTGTCTAATGACAAAATTCATCCATACCAAGTAGAATGATTGTGGTTTTACTTATTTTTATGACCCAATTAGTGATATATTGCATTGATATATCTATGTTGAACTATCCTTGCATCCCAGGGACAGAAGTTGTTTTTATATGCCATCTTGGGGCTTGAACCCAAGAGCTTCTGTGCTGTCCCTGAGCTTTTCTGCGCAGGCTAATGCTTTATTACTTGAGCCACAACTCCACTTCCAGCTTTATGGTGCTTAATTAGGGATAAGAGTCTCATGGACTAGTTCCAGCTTTGGACTGCAATCCTCAGATCTCAGCCTCCTAATAGCTAGGATTACAGGTGTGAGCCACTGGCACCCAGCTTGGTTAGGATTTTAATAAAGATTTTTCCATCCATGTTTATCAAAATATTGGCCTGTACTTCTCTTTCGAGTTTGTCTTTAGTATCAGTGTGATGGTAGATTTACAAGATGAGTTAGAAAGTGTTTTCCATTTTCTGGAAAAGTTGTCAAAGCATTGACATTAGTCTTTGAATTTTCTGTGAGTCAAATAACTTCTAGACTTTTCTTTTTTCTTATTTTGATGGTACTGGGGTTTGAACTCAGGGCTTAGTGCTTGCTAGACAGCATTTTTATCACTTGGGCTCTGCCTCTGGCTGTTTCTTCATTTGTGTAAGTTGAATATTTCTCTCTATTTTACCTTTATTCAATTTGACTAGGTCACATTTGTCTTCCAGTTTATCCAGATTTTATGTATTATTGTTTATAATAGTTCCTATCAATCAACTTTTTCATTTTACAACTTCATTTTTGTGTTAATTGAGACTTATAAATAATTGAAAATTGAGTGTCTTGTACCTATAAGTAATATCTTTCCTACTAACTTTAGGTGATTCAATTCAGTATGCCATAGCTTTAACTAGAAATACAATTATTTTCCCAGCTATTAGAATTTTGATTCATTATTACAACTTTTTCTTTCAGTAGTCTGTTTTTTACTAGTATTGAAAATGTGAACCTATTACTATACAGTCATGTGTGAGAAATTAATGAGCTGCTGTTGTCATTCTTCATAAGAGCATCTAATTTTCTCATTTAACTGCTAGTTCATTTGTTCTGTCCTTACTTAGCTGGGCAACGGCACAGTGCCAACATTCCTGATAATTATGCTTTGTTTTCCCTTTTTCAGCCATGCAATGATGGACCTGCTTGTCGAACTCTGCCTTCAGAACCACCTGAATCCTTCCCACCATACCCTTGAGGTCCTGTCTTCAGAAACCCAACAACCTTTGAGTTTTAAGCCAAATACTTTGGTTGGGACCTTGAATGTGCACACAGTGTTTCTGAAAGAAAAAGGTTCTGAAGAGAAAGTTAAGCCTGGCCTGCCTAAGGTGCCTGAGGTCAGTGGGGGCCCATGTGTGAGTATATACCAGGTGTCCAGGAAGGTTAGCATAGCTCTTCTTCTAATCATTACATACAGAGAGCTTTGTTACGCTCTTTATTGGGATACTAGGCAATGAGCCACCAAACTGGGTTTATTGTAAGAAACAGAGTTTCATCTGAGTGCTGGTAGTTTACATCTGTAGTCCCAGCTACGCAGGATGCTGTGATCTAAGGGCCATGGTTTGAAGCCAGCCCAGGCAAGGAAAGTCCATGAAACTCTCATCTCTAATTAACCAGCAAATAGCTAGAATTGTCTGTGTAGCTCAAGTAATAGAGTGCCAGCCCTGAGCGGAAAAAACAAAACAAAACAAAAACAAGAGAGAGTGCAAAGCTCTGAGTTCAGTTCAGTCCCTAGAACCCAGTACTGACACAGTTTCCATGGGCTGGGAAGGTGGCTCAGTCGTAGAACACTTGCCTGCATGCATGAGGCCCTGGGTTTGATTCCTCAGCACCACATAAGCAGAAAAAGCCAGAAGTGGCACTATGGCTCAAGTGGCAGAGTGCTAGCCTTGAGCTGAAGAGCTGAGGGACAGTGCCCAGGCCCAGAGTTCAGGCCCCACAACTGACCAAAAAAAAAATAGAAAAGGCAGTTTTTAAAAAGCTCATCTCCTATGAAAGGGTTCAGTGATAAATGAACTCTTATTTGTCCCGTCCACACTAAGTCCAAAGGAGATTCTCCTTTATTCTTGAAATAAAATCTTAGAGGAAAAAGCAGCCTTCTTTATATCCTGTGGCCTTTCTGAAACACGTGATCCCCAGGGACAGTTAACCTCAGGGAGTTTATTTGATTCCCTTTGGAGAAACCAAGTTAAAGGCATGGGTTCCATCTTCCTTCTGAATTCCACCTTGTCATGGCCTTCACACCCTACCATGCAGGCCAGGAAGTTCCTTGTTACCTGTCTGTATGTGCCATGTTTATTCTTTTTGCCTTTGCAGTTTCTTAATACTATGTGGTAATTAACAAGCCTGAATTAAAGTTTACTCGGTGAAACTCAGAACACTACTGTATTTATCTGTAGTCACTGAGTTAGCATTAATCAGAGATATTATTTTTTCTTACAGATTATTATGCCTGATACTTGAAAAAAAATATTTCTGGCTTAAATACATGTATATAGTATATACATATAAATACATGTCAGTCCACATATGCTGTATTATTTTGTGAGTAGTCTTTTATTTATGTAGATACTTTTACTTCTTAAGCAAGCACTTGATATTTTATGAGGTTGTTTTGTTTTGTTTTGTCAGTTGTAGGGCCTGAACTCTGGGCCTGGGCGCTGTTCCTCAGCCCTTTAGCTCAAGTCTAGCACTCTACCACTTCAGCCATAGCACCACTTCTGGCCTTTTCTGCTTATGTGGTACTGAAGAATTGAACTCAGGACCTCAAGCATGCAAAGCAAACACTCTACCACTGAGCCACCTGAGGTTTTTAAGCTAAATTATTCCTACCATTTCCAACCTATTAAGAAAATAACAGTGACATGTTAGAGTCTGGTCAGAATGTTTGCAAAACAGTATTTATATTGGATTTTAAATGTAGAATCCTCATTCATGTCTGTATGAATCCATGTGTTGTTAGGCTGCTTTTTTATTAGTAAAGGAGATTCTAAGATGCTTTTAAGATGCCTCTAATATTCTGGACATTTATTTTTCACCATTCATGATGCCATTTTCCCTGGGACACACCAATTTTGTGAATGAATGATTAGGACCACACAAAAGTCCCACCACATTCAATTC
Source organism: Dipodomys spectabilis (assembly GCF_019054845.1). Lineage (NCBI taxonomy): Eukaryota > Metazoa > Chordata > Mammalia > Rodentia > Heteromyidae > Dipodomys > Dipodomys spectabilis. Next base: position 10,744,274 of record NW_024870769.1, on the reverse strand, counting down.
TAGAATTGGTTGAACTCTTCATGGAAGATGAACTCATAGAACCCTTCTTGTGTCTGGATCATTCTTTCAGAAATCTGTGCGTTTGGTAGTAAATTACCTGCGCACACAAAAAGCTGTCATGAGGGTGAGCCCTGAAGTGCCGCTGCAAAATATTCTGCCAGTCATTTGTGCAAAATGTGAGGTCAGCCCAGATCACGTGGTTCTGCTCAGGGACAACATTGCTGGGGAGGAGCTGGAGCTGTCCAAGTCCCTGAATGAGTTGGGGATAAAGGAACTCTACGCCTGGGACAACAGAAGAGGTGAGACCTTCCTGTATCATACGCATCTTGCTGTGAAGTAACATAGCTGGAGCACAAAACCTGCTTGGCTCTCCTTACAGGTCTGTGGAACCAGCTAGAACAGGCATGTGAATTTACATGCATCTCTGACTGGTTTTATCCAGCCCTGAATGGGCAGGGAAGAAATTTGCCTTCTTTTTATTCCTTGTGATTGTATGTATGCCTCTTCTTTTCCATCTCCACTCACAACTTTTACTTCTGTTTCCTTGTGAGCTTTGTTAAACAGAAGTCAAGAAAAGATTAGACCCCATACTGCAACTTCTTGACTATATTTTCTAGAGTTTCCTTTTCAGTTGTCATTGCTGCTCCTGGGTTTCATACACGGCGGGTGCCCAAAACCATTCTCACCTGAAATTGGCCAAATTGTATTTCCCGAGATCAATACCTGAAGACATCTTTAGTACCACCCCAAGCTTCCTGGTTGTGTTGCCAGTGACAGCTTATCCATGGTATGAATTTGGTACTTAGCCTGAATTTAGCACATTAGAACCATTAGTGGGGCAGCCTGAGAGTTGACATTGGTATGGAGACCAAAATATTGCCTGAGTAGGTTTTTTCTGATGGATATGAAGGGCTGACTGTTTAACAGCTATCAAAGACAAATATACTCTCTGTTCCTTGGACTTAGAATTAGTAAGATGGGCTTCATAAAACTCCAGCAAGTCTCATTTTAGACCTACTGCCTGTGTTACTCATTCTACAAATACATAGTCATTCAAAATATACAGTCAAGTTGGTTACTGATGGCTCACACCTATAAACCTCAATACTCAGGAGGCTGAGAGGTGAAAATTGTGGTTTGAAGCCAACCTGGGCAGGAATGTCTGTGATACTCTTATCTCTAACTAACCACCAAAACTCCAGATGTGGAACTGTGCCTCAAGTGGTAGAGCACTAGCCTTGAGCAAAAGGCCCTGAATTTAAGCCCTAGTACCAGCACGCGCGCACGCACACACACACATACACACACACACACACACACACACACACACACACACACTTACATTTTCCTATAGCTTTTCAAATAATTTCTTCTAATAAAAATGTATTTTTCTTATTACCAAGTGTATTATGAAATTAATGATCAGAGTGACCCCTTTACAAGTTACATTTCCCCCTAAAAATCATCCCCACCTCTTCCTGGGGATTGCAAGTCCTCAGTCTCCCATGACATTTATTTATTCACTTGAAAAGTGCTCTGATACTTAATTTTTAAAATTATCTTGATATGTAGGGCGTGGGAGGTTGAGCCCACGACCTTGTTGTGTAGATACTAGCCTCCCCAGTTTCCACGTTTGTGTGTATGCATGTATTGGGACTGGGTCTGGAACTCAGAGGATTGAGCTCTCACTTGGTTTTTTCCATCAAGGCTGGTATCTTACCACTTGAGCCAGTATCACCACTTCCACCTATTTACAGTCAGTGGGAGATAAAGAATCTCTCAAGTTTGTCTGCCTAGGATGGGTTTGGGTTTGAACCAGGATCCTCAACCTCCTGAGTAGCTGGGAGTATAGGCTTGAACCACAGACACCTGGCTGCCCAGTGTCTTTAAACCCCAGACAGACAATAATGGTCTCTGTAGCCACTGCACAGATATGGGTACTGTTGGTGTATCTCAGTTTGTCTCGGCTCTATGAAAATTTGTTTTATGAGAGTTTTTTTTTTAAAAAAAAACAAAGCTTTGGTAAGACAAAAGAGAAAAAGAAGGAAAAGGGAAAGCTATGTTACCCTCCAATTGGAAATCTTGGAGGAAAGGCTTGCACGAATGAATTTCCATTACTCGACTATGCCTAGACATATCCTGAAAGGTAGTCATTACAAACCTGCCTCTGTTAAGGAGAGTCCCACAGCAAGCCCACAATGATCTGAACAACAGGACAAGAAGTTGAAGGGATCAGGAGACTGAGCACAGCTCACAGGCTGATGCATACATTGGGCAGAAGCATCCAAATACATTAGGTACAGCAAGTGAGCTGTGTTAAAGTCCTGCTTCCACTGGTGGGAATAGCTGTTCCCAAGCCCCCGAGTCCTCCCTCCCCCACCCCTTGAGCATTCATCCCCTCACACCATGGTGGAACCGCCCCCAGCTCCATGGCCAGCAGCATCCCTTTCTCTAGGACCATGCCAGTTGCCATGTCTTTGATTACTATTCCTGTTCCATACCTTCACCTCATCCTGTGAGCCTTCAAATAACCAAGAAGCATACCACATAGAGGGCTCCTCTCTCTCTTGCAGCTGACCTGCAGATCAGCGAGGGCACCCGTGGAACAGACCTGTCCATTGCTCCTGTTGACTTCCTTTAAGCCCTGCAGGTGCTGGATAATGGGAAAGGCAGCTGGCACAAATGCTGCTGGCAGACATACCTCTTCTAGAATTCTTGCCTGTGGCAGCTTTAAGCAACACAGGTTTTGCTGCCCCCTTGTGTTTACAGTGGGCCTGGCAGCTTGAGACAGTGGAGCTTGTGGGGCTAGGTCTGCAGGTACACACAGTCCAGCTGAGTTCAGTATTCATCACTGCAGTCATCTCCCAGACTTCCAGAGAGGCTGCTGGGTCTTTGGTCCACGTGGCCACAAGAAGTCATAGTTGATCCTCACTCTCTTGTTGTTTGCCTTTTCAGTTCTTCTGACCAAAACCCAGTCGGAGCCTTCCTTGAGCTGCCGAGGTACAGTGAGCCCACAGGCTACACCATGCATGGCCCAGGGCAATTGTGCGCAGGATGGGAAGGAATTGAGTGTGGCTTGAGGCATCTCTGGGGCGCTTGTCTGGCCATCCTAAGGTTATGGTTTAGCTCTTTGGTTTCCTGGTTGATTTAGATAAGAATACCCCTTGTGGAAGAATTTTCTGTGTGGTTCTAGTGGGTGAGAAATGAGGGATGATATTGTAGAAAACAACTTCTGCTCAGAATTTCAGGATAGAATACAGTGATACTTGGATTAAAGACATTGGTTGGTGCCTTTTCCTCTCTGCCTGCCTGTACTTACCTCTTATGCCAGGTCCATCATGCATACTACAGCATTTGAGCCAAATGGGCTGTGACAAGTATGCAGATGGCTAGTCCAGATTTAGTTTTTATTTTGACATGTGTTTCTTAGAAATTTTCTTTCTGTGCATGTCTGGAAGGGAAAGAGATATCCATGTATTTACAAATGTGTACTTTATATAGGCATATATACATATAATAAATACACACTTATATATGTGTATATATATATATGTGTGTATATTCACACATCACACATCTGTTGAGATGGTCACAATTGGGACAAGAAGTCTTTTGGATTTGTCTACCCAGGCTTGCTTTGAACTGAGATCCTCGGATTTTAGCCTCAGAGCAGCCCGGATTACAGGCATGAGCCAGCTGCACCCTTCCATCTTCTGAGAGTTCAATGAGCCTTTTGGGCAGTGTCCATTCATAGACGCATCTATACCCCAGAAGTTTAATTAAAATTTGATTAAATTTCGTTTCCACAGAAAGTTCGTCCATGTTTTTTAAAGTACTTAATAGTCATTTTTTAAAAAAAACTTTCCTGAAAGAACTCTGCATTGGTCTAGAGCTTGGAGTATGATGGATCTGTGTATGAGTGTCTGGTAGGCCCTTTGATTACCATGTATTTCTGTTCTTCCCTCTCCTGCTGCTGAAGGATGCTCAGACAATATGCATTCTTTCCTGAGAAGCACACAAGGAAGCAGTTGAGTTAGCAGGATCCACATATGTAAAGGCTTTTGGATGATTTTTTTCTTGGGGATTTGGACAGACTGAGAACAGGGAAACGAGAACAGAAGAGCTAATTGTTCCTTTATTACCTCATGAGAGCAATCAAGTGTTGCTGAATGGAACTTACACACAGACTTTGGATAAGAATGCCCTCATGAGTATTTGGAAATGTCCATTGGGCCTTCCTCTTCCAAATAGCTGCTTACAGGCCTTACTCTGGTCACTAAACTGCCCTGACTTTCAATTTTCTCATCTGGACAAACAAATGCCTTAGACTAGTTGATCTTTCAACTGATTTTACTCTACCTTTCCTGGCTCCCTCACTCACTTACTTTGGTCATTTTCTATCACTTGGATGATTCCAAACAGGAAGAAATTCCTATGGATTAAATGTGACTCCACCAGAAAACTCCTTGGTGAATATTTAATACCTTGTAGATTAGAGTCCATTCGAATGAAAGAGATTTCATGGTAAAACTAACCACCCATGTGGAGCCATGAATTCTAGCTCTCCCCATGGATATTCTGTGAGGCACATTACCTATCACTGTCCATGCTTCTCAACAGAACAAGTGAGCATCAGTGGAGGTGTCACCAGATGCCAGCACTGAGTTTTCTCACATTGCTCTCCCACAGACACTTCTGCAGTGTCCGCCTTATCTCAAGGGTCTCTCAGGAGTTCCAAGGAACATCAGCAAAGCCACTCTAAAAATAGACCATCTGGGGATGGTGAGTTTTGAGCCCCTGCCACTCTTACCTCTGTGAGTCAGCTCTGGTGCCAAGTACCTAAACCTTCCTGCAGGGATGACCTCTGCCCTAGGATCACCCTCTGTCCTTATCAGGAACAGAAACAAAGAGGCTTGGTTTCTGTTGATTACTACAGTATTATCTATTTTAGTATACTCATGCACTTACCACTCAATTCAAGAAACAACGCGGACTAGAAATAGATACATTAATGCATGGTTTTGATGTGGTATTATTCTTTGATAAAATATACATTGCTCTTTGTCATCTGTACCTGAGGGATTTGCTGTGATTAACTTGGGAGTGTGTGTGCACATGCGGATCTGTGGAGCCACATGGTATTGAGGTTCCCTCATTTGATGTTCTGAGATGTAGAACTCACCACTCCCTTTAGCAGGTGACCCTTGCATGTCATTGAGAGCCTTGTGAATAGGACAGGGCCCTTAGCCCCCTGTGGAATGGCTGAAGGAACATGTGGGCTTGGATTTGCTCTGTTGGGTAGACAGGCAGAGTTTACTAATGCATGCCTTTGTGTTGTTCTCTAACTAAAATATGAAATCAAGCATTAGTAGGCACAGATATTGATGGGTGGTCAGTGTTTGGGTTGATATACCAGTGTCAGAGTTTGTAAATGCCAATCTGAAATTTTTCTCTCAGTGCACTAGCAGCCTGTCTGACTGGCAATTGGCAGTAATAAATAGAAATGCATATTTTGTCCTTTGAGAAAACACCTCTGCTTTCTATTCTCTGTCCTAGCTGTGTGATTTGAAAGAGAAGAATTGGATGACTGAATGGCAAAAGGCCAGAATAGCCTTTGCAAGCAAACAAATGAATAATGACAATCAGTCATGAGCTGGACTATGTGTGCCAGGCACAGAGCACTGGCTCACAGTGATCCGGCCAGACACCAGTTTGCAGAAGAAGGAGCAGAAGCATGGGAGACTCTGCCTCCCATGTGGTACTCTGACAATAGCTTTCACACCAGCTGCACGGGGGCCTTTCCCCATATTGTTTGAGTTAGTTAGCAATGTCAGCTCTGGACTCAGGAGTTCTGATTTGGGAGGCCTGGTGGGGATGTGGATTACATCTATAAGCTCTCAGTGGTATCTTGACAGATGACAATCCCATCTCTCTAAGGCACCACAGCCATCAGCTGGCTGTCAGCTGCCCTCGAGATCTTGGTCTCAGAGTCCTTGTTTGGAATGAGAAACCTATCCTGCTGCTAAAATCCTGATTTAAAGAAAAAATAAGGAAAACAAAAACATCAAGAAAGGGAGATGAAGGACCTAATTGCAACAAGAGACAAAAACAGTTGCCCCACTGGAAAATTACAAAGGAGAGAAATTTGGAAATGAGCATCCCGGGAGATCTAAATACCACTAGGACTGGACAAGTCATTGCTCTGGTACTAGATGTTCAAAAAAGAGCAGGAAGGCTCTTGATTTTTTTACGTAGTTTGCACGTTTCCCTAACTCATGGTTCTTACAGCAGATGCTCTGAGAGCTGGGCTGTTCACTTGGGCCACCTCAGGTTACATGTGGCTCTAGGAACTTAAAGTAGTCATTCTGGGTGGAGATGTGCTGTCAGCCTGAGTTAAACACTGGGTTTCCAAGACTTAGCACTACTACGAATATTAAACAAAAGTAACTTTGATATCAGTTTTGTGATGGAATGATAATGTTTAAGATATATTGGGTTAAATAACTATAATTAGAATTAATTTCACCTGGTACTTCTAAATGCAGTGCCAGCAAATTACACATGTGATTTGCTTCATCTTTTCAGTGGACAGCACAACTTTGGAACTTGGTTGGATTGCTCTTTTCCATTTTCTGCAAGGCACAGCTTTACCTAGCAATTACTGAAATCACTGAAAGACAGTATGAGAACTTGAAGTAATTTCTATAAGGACCTGGGGATTTGGGGGCAGAAACTAATGTTTTGAAAGAAACAGTAAGGATTTTTCCCTTTGAGAAGTAACAGTTTAAATGATTCATTTAACACTGTTATTTAATTAATTTATGTGTCTATCATCATTTCTCTCTTTCTCTCCCTTCCCCCTCACTCTCTTTTGGAGAACTGATACCAGGATTTGAACTGAGAATCTCAAGCTCACTGGGCTTGCTTGCTGGACTGGTGCTCTACCAGTTGAGCTACTCTTGCAAACCCGCTTACGACTTTATAAACAGAGCATTTAGTTTGTGTTTCAAGTACTGAAAAAATAACTTATTGCTTCTTTTTTTCCTCCAGAAACATTAAGAAAATCATCACTTGGCAATGATGAGACAGATAAAGAGAAGAAGAAATTTCTGGGCTTTTTCAAGGTCAATAAAAGAAGCAGTAGTAAGGTAATGTGATTTTACATGATGTAAAATGGTTTCTTGAGATAGCTACGAGGAATCTATCTTGTAATTTTTCTAAATCAGTATGTTTAGAGAAGGCAACTCCCTACGTACAAAAGAATGCACAGAAATGACTTGACCTTATACCCTACACTTGATCTGTGGATCAGTGATCTAGGATGCAGGTGTTTCAGTTACCTGTAAATATCAAAGCCCACGGATGCTGAAGGCCAGGCCTGTAAGTCCTGTCTTTGCCAGGTACGTGCTTCAATCTGGCATGTGATGAACCTTAGCACACAGCCTTTGGGTAGTGAATGAGCAAATGTATGTGTTGGTTAAGTTAAAATACCATGGTCAACACCATTTTCAAACTTCATATTTGAAGTCTAAAGAGGCTGGAATTAAAACTGTTTCCTAGAAAAGAGTATCCTTGAGGAACTGTTCCATTTGATATTGTTTTTAGGTGTTCTTTGGGAGTATACAATATATTATTTTTATGGATTTTGCTGATTATTAAATATCTTCAAAGTCATGTCATGTTTAAAGTATATGTCATGTCATAGATACATCATAGAATAATGTAAAGTCATAGTACAAAGAATAAAATGATGAATACTTAATCAGTTTTAAAATCTCAAAATCATAAATGGCTTCCTCAGATGTCATGCTCATTATATCTGTCAAATAATTTATTTTGCTAATACCTAGTACTTTCCCTTAGTACTAAATGAGACTAAAGATGACAAATGCATTGTAATGAATGATAGGCTTCAATCCCACAAGCTTAATGGGGATGTGTTGTCCACCTGTGTGGTTTTACAAGTAGCAAGGATTGATGTGTGCATATGTCCAGGCATCCCAGCAGCACTGCAAGGATCTGTGCCTCTCCCTGAGGCTAGACAGAGACAACACAGTTCCTGACCTTCCGGAGCCCAAAGGGTTAGAATTGTGATGCATCCTAGACTTACTGGTGGAGATGTTGAGCTTGGAGAAATCAAATACCTTGCCCAGAGTCCCAGGATTAGACCCAGGGCTCTCTGCATGGGAAGCCAGCCTGTGCTTTCTGCTAGATGGGGAAAGTTCAACACACACAGATGCCTGACTCTCAGAGGCCTCCTGTTTACATTCCTCAGCTTGTTCTTCACTCCTTTTGGTGCTGGCCCAGGGATTCTTCTATGACATTCTTCATGCCATGCCATGTCTTTTCTCTATCATGGAGTTATTTCTTACGTGCTATCAACATTCCTTATTCCATTTAATTTCAGAGTCTTGACTGTATTAGATTACTTGTGTGATGCATGTGGTCTTACCCAATACCTTCTTAGCTACTTCTCTTCATTTTTTTATTTCATCAATGAAAGGTGTTTGACGTAAATAGCTCAAAAAATGAATCCTAAAAGTCCTAAAATATTTTAGTAGAAAATGAACTCTAAAGAATGGGGATTTATCAAGGCATCTACATGAAAGTGACTCTTCTGTATATTTCATTTAAGGAAGAAATATACATGTGTGTGCATTGTGATTGTATGTGTGAATGTGTGCATATTTATAAAGGCTCAATAGAGAATACACTTATGGGTACATAACTTTTTGTTGAAGTAAATAAGGGGTAAATATCTTTCTTTGTTTTAAGTTCTTTATGTTTCAGTGATTGTAAGTGTGGTAGTTTTGTACCATTATGACATTATTTATTTTCTTAAACCAGTTCTTCTAGAAGAACTAAGAATCTTTGGTCAAGTCCCCAAAGATGATCATCAGGAAGCCAAATTGGGGCCTGGAAATTAAATTTTCCAATTCTTTTCACACTGTTATGTGGCTAGTCCCATTATTATCATTTGCTTTTATGAACGGGGAGTTCACTGTTTGTTAAATTATTTCTGACTATATACCCAGTTACTTACCTATGTAAATATTAAAACTGTAAAATCTTCAAAGCCTAGATGATGAATTAGTCTACTTCACTAACTCCAACCTATCAGTTGAGGCCCTTTTTATGTGTGTGTGAGTGTATATCTGTGTGTGTGTGTGTGTGTGTGTGTGTGTGTGTGTGTGTGTGTGTGTGTGTGTGTGTATACTGGACCTGGGCATGAATTCAGGGCCAGGGGTGCTATCCCTTAGCTTTAGAGTACCAGCCTTAAGATGGTACTCTACCATTTGTGTCACAGCTCTACTTCCGGCTTTTTGGTGGTTAATTGGGGTTGAGGTCTCACAAACTTTCCTGCTCAGACTGGCTTCACACAGAGGTCCTCAGATTTCAGCCTCTTCAGTAGCTAGGATTATGGAAATGAGCCATCAGGCAGCACTTGGCAAATTCTGTATTATGTTTTCTAAGCTAAAAGAGATGCTTTGGGCAAAAAGAGAACAGAGATAAAATTCATTCCCATGAGTTTTGCATGTAGACATGATTTTCAAAGGAGGGAACACTGTGCTGTGGAGCTGATTGAAAACAGCATTCCTGTTTATAAGCTGAGGGGAAAACAAGGGACCACCACCAAATTTGGTTGTAAATTCTGCTGCCTTGAAGTGTGGCCATAATGCAATTCTTCCCTTCGTGATTGCTGAAGACAGTGTGTTATCCTCATACTCCTGTTCTTGTTTCCCTGGTTTTTGCTGGAGTTAATGTATGGGTGCATGTCTGTGTTGCAGGCTGAGCAGCTGTCAGGGGCAGAGAGCGACGAGGAAGCCTCCAAGTCAGTGGCAGGAAGGGACATGAACGTGAGTACTGAGAGACCACAGGTGCCTCTGCTAGCCAGGTGGAACTTGCTGTTTTGCAGGACCTTCAGTTGATGAAATTGTGGATGAGCTTCATTTCCTGCATTTAATTGATTTTTGTAGTCTAGTTGGACTCATGGAACTACATGTGGCTTCTTCTTCTGTTACCTGTGCTTTTTTTGGAAAATGTCCATTAATTCAGCTTCATCTCTGTCTCACTGGCCAGAGTCAGGCGAGCCCTTCTCTGGATTTACCGTTTTCCAAACTGTTTTCCTAAACTTCTACAGGCAGCCACAGTTTTATAGCCAGCCACACCGCCTTCCTTTCTAGCCCTAGAGATACCAGTTACTCACAGTCTGACTTTTCTTTGCTCATAGAACCTTTGAAATAATATTTTAAGATTGTCTGTGTCCCTCACATTTAAAAATTGGCATGCAGAATCTAGGCATCGGTAGCTCACACTTGTTATCCTAACTGCTCAGGAGGCTGAGCTTTGAGGATCACAATTCAAAGTCAGCCTGGGGAAAAAGTCTATGAGACTCTTCAGTTAACCAGAGAAAAAGCTTGAAGTGGAGCTGAGGCTAAAGTGGTAAGAGTGCCAGCCTCTTAAGAGTCAGCACCCAAGCCATTGGACTGGTAAATGTGCATGCATGTGTGCACACACACACGTACACACAAACAGTAAGTTGCATATAAAAAGATTCTTCATAATTTTAAAGACTTTAAAGAATATAACCCATGACATTTTATATGTATTGATGTTTTAAATATGTTTAAATAATGGAAGTGTTGAAAACTTACCTTTTAAGAATTGCTTGGATGGATTCTTTTGTATCAGGAAGAAATTTTGTATTATCTATCACTCTTCTAATTTTGTACCTCCACACCAGTCCGACGTCAAACATTAATTTTGTGTTTCTTTTCACTTTAATGTAAGCCACAGGAACAGTGTATATAAATAGTATAAGCGTAGAAAAAAATGTCCATTAGAAGAGAACTTTTTTGTTCTTTAACTCCTTTCAGGTAACACCAAAAAGCACAGCAATCTGTGTCTCAAAAGTCATTATTAATGTATGTTTGGCCTTTTAGACAGGTCTCGCTCTGTTGCCCTATCGGTCTGTTGACCTTGAATTTACAGTCCTCTGTCTTAGCTTTGCTGAGATTACAGAGTACACCACTATACTCAGCCTCTAAACTTATTAGTTAAGAAAAAATTATGCCTGGTTAGTTTATCTTTCAAATTTATCAATAGCCTAGGTTTGGAAGCCATTTGATTTGCAATCACACTAAAATTACTGAGTCTAGGATCAGTAAGGGAAATATTGCCATCTCAGTGTTTATCTGTGATCATTAAACTTACTGAACTTCTGCTCACAGGTACTTTCTAAACCTTGTACACCATTAGTTAGGTTTGAAGATGTTCTGCTATTGTTAGGTTTTACTAACTTTTGTAAGTGCAAATTTTTAATGAATCCTTGTATTATTCCAGGCTTCAAACAGATTTTTTTTTTCAAACTGATTTTTGTAGCTAGGCACCAATAGCTCATGCCTGTAATCTAGCTGCTCAGAAAGCTGGTATTTGAGGATTCTTGTTAAAAGCCAGACCAGGCAGGAAAACCTGAGATACTTGTTTTCAGTTAACCAGCAAAAAGCCACTATTGTAAGTGTGGCTCAATTGGTGATGTGGTAGCATTGAGTGGGGCGGGGGAGGGGGGGGGGACTAAACAAGAGTTCAAGGCCCAGAGTTCAAGCCCCAATACTGAAACAAAAGGAAAAAAAAATATTTTTTAAGAACTTAAATTTCGTATTTATCAAAATGTTGGTTTATTTTTATTAGGTTCTTGGGCTCATGAGACTTAGCTTATTTAGTATTTGGAAAATGTTTCCTATATATACTAATTGGCTAAAGGAATTCTTATTATTGGACCCAAAACAGTCAAGTTTTCTTTAGTTGCAAACAATCCAATTATATTTTAAAGTTAAGTAATTAAGTAATATGCGTGAATGATGAGTTTCTCACTCTGGAGTTTAACAGTAGCTGTGTTGAGATGTTATGATTTCCTGACAAATCACTGGAAAAACACAAATTCAATGCTCTGGACTTAATGCCAGTTGCTCCTTTTAATAGCCTCATTTTAATTCACTGTGAAAAGTCAGATCTCAACTTTTATTGTAACCAAACCTTGTGGTGAGTAAGAATGTTTCCAATTTAAAGAAGGAATTAATATGAGGCCTGGGCTAAGGCAGCATTGTGCCATGTGTTCAACAGCAGTACAGATGTGCTTCATGGCCTTTTCTATGTGAGTCAAACCAGCCTGAATAAAATGGTGCAATGATTATACAGAAGTCTTCTTCAGGTGTAATCCTAAATTAGTCTTTATCTGAACTTATTATATCAGTCATTCTTTTTTCATTCCTATGAACAGACTTACATCTTCAGAAGATAATTTTGCAACTTGTTAGTCATTAAGGCTCATAGTTCATCAGTTTGAATTTTTTCCACAAGCTTTTAGAAAATGTCTTCTAAGTAATTCAGGTACTCTACATGCGATTTATGTTTCAGTAGGGAATCTTATTACATGGAAGAACTTGGCTGTTACAATGTAAGCAAGTGTTATAATTGTTGCTACAGAAATGAATGGTAGCTTAAATTTGCAATGAGCAATGGTGTGTGTGTGTGTGTGTGTGTGTGTGTGTGTGTGTGTGTGTGTGTGTGTGTGTGTGTGTGTGTGTGTGTGTGTGTTCTCATAGAGAAGAAAATAATTCATGACCTGGGTAGTGGATGGATGAATGGATCAGTGAGCTGAAAAGCAGATCAGATCTTAGCAAAAACTTTACAGAATATATCCAAAGCATTTATGAGAAAAATTACAAAGTTCTACTAATAGAATTGTACAATATCTAGCCCACTTACATGTACATTTACTCCTCAAAAATCATACTTTTAGAAATCAATTGCATCTCACTGGCCAAAACCTGTATGATTCATGTGCAAGGCTGTTTATTGTATCACTATAGCAGCAAGAGATGAAAGCCATCCACATGTCCAATCGAGGGTTGGTAGATGAAACTGTGGCATAATAGCTGCATGAGTGAATATCACTGTGAGAGCCAAGGACTAGGATCACTATGGGCTGATGTGGAATGTTCTCTAGAATATATATATATATATATATGCCATATTTCAAAAAGGAATGGTGGTTCCTACTGTAAACCGAAGTCTATAAATGAAGCTGCAACATATTCGATTAATCATGATCTTGCAAATTATAATTTACTGCTTCCAAGTCTCAAAACAGAACAACACTTAATAAAATAAGGATAGCAGCTGTGGCTGATGACCTGGCTTACAGCATCAGCTCTGCCTGGGGCAGGTTCTATGCTTAGTTATATGACCTCATTTGATTTTCCTTTTATGAACATAGAAAAATATTGCCTTCTAGAGTTTGAGTGAATTGATTATCTCTTAAGAGCTCTCTGCTATGTTTTTTTTTGTTGTTGTTGGTCGTGGGGGCTTGAACTCTGGGCCTACGCGCTGTCCCTCAGCTCTTCAGCTCAAGGTGAGCGCTCTACCACTTGAGCTACAGCGCCACTTCCGGTTTTCTGGTGGTTTATTGGAGATAGGAGTCTCACGGTCTCTCCTGCCCGGGCTGGCTTTGAACCGCGATCCTCAGATCTCAGCCTCCTGAGTAGCTAGGATTACAGGCGTGAGCCACCAGCGCCCGGCTTCTGCTATGTTTTTTAAATAAATTTCCCATTGGTTTCTGGTTGCCAGTATCCTCAGTCAGACCATACAACAGAAGCATGGGTCCTGCAGACCCTTTGTAGCTTTGAAGGCCCTCTATCTTGAGCAGTTACAGACAGCTCTTCCTTTTTCCAGTCACAGCAAGTAGGTAGAATGTAATCTCTTACCCGTCAATCCAGTAGAGGATAAACTCCATCTCCTTGTGAATCTCTTCCCACTTCAGTTTCCATAAAAGGACTGAGTGTTGGTTTCCAAGAGTTTCAGTGGTGACTGTCTGCTTTCCTACTGTGGGATGCTCTGTGCCTCTGTGCAAACTGAGTAGCTGCTTCAGATCCAGTAACAGTAAAATCTCCTTGAAGAGCCAAAGGTAGCACTGTCACATCAGCCTGGGGAAGGCTGAGTATTGCATAGGCCATGGAGTGAAAGCTGAGCCTGGGATTCCATCTCAGGAGGGGAAAATTAGAATCCTTAAAACAGTGACTCTGCAAGATCACTGTAAGGACACTGAATACTCACCCACCCTCCCTGGGAAGCAATCAGAAATGGACTGGAGCTTTATTTAGAAAAGTTGAAGATTGGGGCTGGGAAGTTGGCTCAGTGGTAGAGCGCTCGCCTTGCATGCTTAAGGCCCTGGGTTCGATTCCTCAGCACCACATAAGCAGGAAAAAAAAAGCCGGAAGTGGCGCTGTGGCTCAAGTGGTAGAGTGCTAGCCTTGAGCTGAAGAGCTGAGGGACAGCACCCAGGCCAAGAGTTCAGGCCCCACGACCGGACCCCCACCCCCCAAAAAAAAGAAAAGAAAAGTTGAAGATTATTGTTGAGTGATTTTTATCTCTAGAAAGTTTAATGGGATTATTATGTATATAATCTAGGGGTTGTGAGAAGGAATTTGCATTTGAAAAAGTAAACGATGCAAGGAATCCAATCATCTTTAGAAGAATTAATTTCCTGGAAACTATATTCTAACATATACCTTTAAAAAAATTTCATTATTATTGTTATTATTTCTGCTAGTACTGAGACGCTGAGCTCAGGCCTCCCACTCTTTTTTTTTTGCATTTTTTATTGTCAAAGTGATGTGCAGAGGGGTTACAGTTACATAATAAGGTAATAAGTGCATTTGTCGTCAGACTTGTTACCCCTTCTCTCATTTTTCTCCTCCTTTCCCTCTCCCCACTCTTGGTTAGCTTTTTCATACAATATTAGCACTCTACCACTTGAACTATATCTTTACTTGCAGCTTATATTGCTTGATTACTTAGATTTTATTGCTGATTACATAGATTTGCATGCCTGGCCTGGATTTGAACCTCAGCCTCCTGAGTAGTAGCTAGGATTACAGGCATCATCTACCGGTCCTGGCTACATCTTCATTTTCCTAACAAAAGAACGAAAGGTGCTTGAGCATAGTAAATTGATTCAGCTTTCAAATAACTTCAAGTAGTTTCCCTGGATTTTCACAGTTTTCCAAGGAGACTATCCTGTATCCTGAGGAACATTGAGCAAGCTGTAATAGTTCCTCCCCAGAATGAACTGTTAGAAGTACATAAAGACCAGAGTCTACAAATGTAGTCAATCTAAAATGTATTAACATCGCCATATGAAATACCATTGTATTGCTTGCTACCATAAAATTCAAGTCTTTTGGTGAGTGATTAATGAAATTACTACCTCAATAATAAATGAAATAAAACAATAAAAATATTACTTGTATCCATTTGCTCAATTCAGACAAGGCAGGATGTATTATTTAATTCTGTTGTGGGGGGAGAGGAGTCCCGCAGTTCATTTTGAAGTGATTTCCCTATCAGAAGCTCTAGTAAGGTTTCTGGAATCCACTCCCCCCCCCCCCCCCTTCCTAGGAATTTGCATTTTGCAGTAGAGGTGGTTGCACTGTGAAGGCTAAGTAGTGGAGAGCAGAGATCAAGAAGTCCATTAGAAAATGATACTTTCTCAGGAAAGATTTTTAAAATATACTGAAAGAAAATGCTGTCGTTTTTTTGCAGCCTGGAGCCCCATGCATTCCAGCCTGTGTTTCTCCACAGCTGGCACTGGGCGCCTGCAGAAAGCAAAGAATTAACCCATTACCACTAGGAAGCCTGTGTGTTGCCTATTCTGCCACAAGGGGGCAGTGTTGTCACAGTCACTGTGGATAACTATCCTTCTGGCCTGGAAAAGCTCAAATCCACTTGTTTTTGGAACAGTCACAAATTGAAAACCAGAAAATATATCCCCAGGGCTAAGCCATGTGCTTGTAGGATAGAAATAATTGTTGTTAGAAATCAATTTTGCACAGCTATTTTAAACGTACAACTTGGGTGTTTAGAAAGGGTTTTATATTCAAAATTGTAAAATAAGTAGCATATGGGAAGTTTTAAAAGTAGAGAGAGGGAAATGGCATGGAATACCTATAGTAAGACATAGTGTCTTGTCGTTTTGAGTCTTTCTCAATACACATGCCTATCAAGGGTGGGGATCCTTTTTTCTGCCAAGAGCCATTTGGATATTTAAAGCATCTTTCACAGGCCATACAAAATTATCAGGCACATGGCCTGGGGAGCTGATAAAAGGCATACAAAAAGCATGTCTTCTCATCATGTACCAAATGGTTTTGTGGGCCTTAACCAGAGGCCTGACATTCCCTACTCCTGCACACCAATACGAGTTCCCAACATGCAGAGTTGTGGTTTTGGTTTGGTTTGGTTTCATTTTCTCCTTAATATCATGCCATTTACAATTTGCTCCAGTCTCTCTGCCCAGTTGAAAGGCTTCCTCTTCCTCTTCCTCCTCCTTCTGTTCCTCCTCCCACCTCCTCCTCTACCTCCTTTGCTTTTTCCTCCTCCTCCTATTTACCTTTCTTTTTCTCTTCCTCCTCCTCCTCCTCCTTTTCCTCCTTTTATTCCTCTTCTTCCTTCTCCTTCTTTCTGATTCTTCTTTTTCGTTTTTCTTTTCTTTTTATTGTGAAAATACCATATAGAGGGGTTACAATTAGATGGGCAAGATAATGAGACATTTCTTATCAAGCATTGTTGCCTCCTCCTTTGTTTCCCCTTCCCATCCCTTCCTATTTCTCACCCCCCCCCAAAGTTGTAAAGTTCGTTTACGTCATAACGACTTGTACATCTTATTGTTGCAATGGGTCTACCTGTATCCCTATTTAAACGATTTATTTTTTCCCTTCCCCTCCACAAATTATACCAACATCAAATACAGTGAAAGCAGGGGTTATACCGTGGGGGAGGGACATACAAAGCAACAAAGAAATCATCTTATAAATGTATTAGAAACAATAGCAAGAAAGAAAAAGCATTTGAGTCCTTATATTGAGGTTCATTTCACCTAACATCAACTTATCTGACCTTTTCTGCTTGTCTCAGACAGTACTGGGCTTTGAACTTTTCTCATGACTGAAACTCTACTACTTGAGCCACACCTCCAATTTCCCCCTCTCTTTGGATATAGTCAAACCTGTGAACTTTTCATGAATAGAGAAACAGCAAAATGGGAAGCATATCTGGGAATATTCACCTGTTACCTTTATGTCTATATAAATACATGTCTGCATTTAATAATAATAACAACAATAATAATCAGTGGCCTTCTTGGCCACCCAGGTTAAGAGGTTGTAGGAGGACATGATTCTGTGTATTCCTCCAGCTCAAAGTATAATAGCTGCCAATCAACCCATTTGAGTCCCTAACTTGAGGATCAGGGAATGTTTCTCTTCTTCATTTCTCCCTACTTTATCCTATCATACTAAATTAAACCCTCACCAAAACTCTCTAGTGAGACATTCCGAAATACTTCTTATGAGTGGATCTGAAGCATCTATGATTTGGTGTGGACACTGCAAAGCCAACAGAACCCTTCCTCCACAATATGGTGACAGTTCTAATCCATGGTACTGTAGAGATATAAAGACCAATCACATTATCAGTCGTTGTAACTAAGGAAAGAGAGTGCCTAGCTAAATTTGTGTCAGACAGGTTTTTTAAATTTCAGAAAAGTAGAGCCAGTGCAGTTGATGCCCTTAGCCTCCTTCTCTCCTAGGGGTAATGACACTTTTGAAGGTCTTCTATCTTAGTAAGTATAAGGGGGAAAGTGTATGGCCATACACAAAGTATGAGGTTTTCCTTCTATAATTGACAGATAAAAATTATATACATATATATAATTTCTTTGTGATGTAGAACATGATGTCAGGTTGTAGGATAGTTGGATCAAGCTAACATATCAACAGATACTCACAGGTTTATTTTTGTGGTGAAAGCCTTTCAAATCTTCTGTGGTAACAATTTTCAAGTATACAAAACATTGTTGATAACCATAATCAGCATGGTGGGTAGTAAGTAAACCTGCTGAAGTGATGGTTTATTTTCACAATTCTGAATCTTGATCATGGAATGAGAACACTTAATGCTGAGACAGATGGGGAAGAAAGGAAAAACGAAAGGAAATTGATACAGAAATTAAACAGAAAAGAAGGAAAGAGACAAGAGCCGAGATAGAGAGCCTCCTGCAGGAACTCATCATTGTGCACTCATTTCTCTCCATACCTTTCTCTCTCTTGTTTAGGGCTGAGTATCACACAGTGGGTATGGTGATTGACGTGGTCCTGGAGGACAAACCAAGGCAGGGTTGGCTAAACCCAGCCCCTGCCATTGGCTGCTGTTGAGAACCAAGGCCTCAGGTTCTAGGCTCAGCAGAGGCAAAGAAGGAACCACTCCCTGGGGGAAGGGATGGAGGTCCAGATAGGGCCAAGTCCTTCTCTGCTGGCATGGCAACTCTGAATGGGTCTTCTGAGTGGGGTGCAGCTTAATGGGCATCTGTGCTTCCCACGTAAGTGTGGGATAGTCTAAAGGGGGAGAGGGGAGAGGAAAGCTAAGTTCTTCATTGACCCGAATATCACAATTCAGCCTCTTCTGTGGGATTCATAGGCAGTACATATGTGCATGTGTGTATGAAGGGCAGTTTTTATTGATCTACATTGGAAGTGGGTGTACACAAAGCTAGGGTCAACGAGTGACTTATAGCTGTTCAATGTTTGAGCTGGTGTGAGAAGAGTCAGGGAGTTCTTTTCATCTCATACATGTTTGGCTAAGAGTATGTTGTGCTGCTGTAGATGACTCACATGTACCTGTAATTAATGATGAGCAGAATGCCTTTGAACCATGACCTCCCATAAAGCCAGAAATTTCTGGGTGGAGCTTCCTAACAAGGGACACCCAGGAACCTGGTGTCACCTTTCAGAGGAATGCTGGGCTGAGCACTCAGGAAAAGACATCACCGAAGTGCTGGCTCTGAGTTGTCCTGCTGAGGTAACTTGGTAACATCAAGGTAATAACGACTGTGCTGGACATTGTTGGAAGACAAAAAAGGAAGGAAACCAAGAAAAATAAAAGGGTAAGACAGCAATTATTTGCCTTATTGGCTGAAAATAATCATGGTAATATGTCTTTATATCTTGTATATATATTTGAATTATTATACAGTATGTATGTATTTATATGTTATATATTTTGGGAGGTTGCCAGACTATTGTGAAGTGAAAACACATATTTAGGTATAGTTTCTAAATTATACTTTGATTTACATTTGCACTTTCTTGGTCCTTCCTGGTGTGAATCTTGTTTGTTAATGGTGTGGAGACTGGCAGGTGTGAATGCTGGCATTTTCATGAGTGATTATCCATAGAACTTTTTATCATGGGGCCTAAGGTAGATGTCAAAGTCCAGTTTTATACAGCGTAAATAGTGTGACCTAAATATTAACAAGGCAGATGGCATTCTTCTGTTTAGGTTCCGTTAAAGCAGATGTGGATTATTTAACATATACTACTCTTTAGGCATCCAGCTCTGAGTATTCTTTAATTCCTAGTGGGGAAAGGGAGTGTTCTTTACTACTACCAGTGAAACTCTACATATCATATGTTTTATGACACTGGCCAAGTGTGGTTTCTAGTCTTGTCTGTCCACCCATCAATAGTGATCTGGCCGTGCCAGAACTGGAACTTCTGTCATTTTTCTTTTGGGGATTATCTTCTGATCTCAGCCATCAGTTTAGATTGCTTTTTGTTGAAACATTGAAGCTATTTGGTAACAAGCAGGAGAAAAAGCTCTAGGCTCCTTGAAACCAAGAATAATTCATCTTATTTTTATTATTTTGTTATTTTTTTCCTGCTAGTCTCAATGAGTGCAGTGCTCAGAAACCAGAGTAGGCAGTTCAGGGATATACACTAAATGCACGTATGCATGTCACGATCAAAATTCAGCTAGTGTAACTGATTTATAGTCTTTTTTTTTTTTTTTTAGTATTTCAGGGCCTCATGTAAAATAGAAATAGATCCTGGTAGGTACATTGGCACACATGGGAGGATCAAGGCAAGACTCTATATGGGAAACAAACTGAGCAGAGTACAGCTCAAATGGATGAGTGCCTGCCTGGTAAGCCTGAGGCCCCGAGTTCAATACTCAGTACCATCAAAAAAGAAATAAGAACTCATAGGGGGGAAAAAAGATTTATAAGTGCTATTGCATCTATCTCAGTTATGAAAAGTCTAAATGCAAATGTAGTGATTTTGAGTGTAGATTGCCCATCGGAAGGAGAGAGTAGTATATTATAGTCCACTGAATGATGTGCCCTTTCTTCTCCATGTATTCCATAAACTGCTATTTGAACAAATGTGCCTTGGAATTGGGACGGCCAGGTACATATGTCAGGTGTAGACCCTAATGGCACCGGTGACCCCAGCCAGCCCTGCTTCATAATGAGAACACAGTCATGAAGAAGAGAAAGAGACTTCCACCTCTCTCAGAGTATTTACAGGCAGAACTCCGCAGAAGAGTGAGAAGTTTTGATTTCGTATTTTTGTCTAGTCGTCATGCTGTTGACTACTACGTCTCCCAGGTTTTGCTGCTTCATTTATACTGCCTCTTCTGCTGAAGCCTTATAACAGTACTGGTATGATGCATGTTCTCTGAGGCTCCCAAGCCCCTGGAGTCATGGCCATCCATTGCTAGCTGCCCTGGAGGTCTGCTCAGTGTGGGTTCACCATCATTAGTCTGTACCTGTGCTTGTTAGACATGACAAGCAGCCTTTGCAAGCTGCTACTTATATCAATAGTTTAAACCTCTAGTCATAACACCCTTTCAGATTTCCCTTTCCTGTAGGCTCATCTCCATGTCACTCAAACACTCACACTGTGGCCACTGTATTAGTAAGTACAGGGGTAAGATGCTATAACAAGTAAGTTCCCCAAATTTCAAGGCTAGGTCACACACTGTCATAGTGCTGCAAAGGTTAGAGTCATCACCTTTTGGTGACCCAAGGTTCAAAGATGAACACAGTCTTCTGTCTCACTTCCAGGAGACAACCCCCGGAAGACATGGCCATGATGCATCATGTATAGGCCAGTTTTCAAGCTACATCCATGTCTCATTCACTCCATTTTATTGGAGAGAATGTTAGGTCACAACTACATAACAGAAGGGGCCATCCTGTGAACGTCGCTACCAGGAACCATCACATGACTAATACTGTGAAAGAAGAGCCAGGCGCTGGTGGCTCACGCCTGTAATCCTAACTTTGTGGGAGGCTGAGATCTGAAGATCACAGTTCAAAGCCAGCCCAGGCAGAAAATCTATGAGACTTTTATCTCCAATTAACCACCAGAAAACCAGAAGTGATACTGTGGCTCAAAGTGGTAAAGTGCTAGCCTTGAGCGAAAACCCTCAGGGACAACACCCAGACCATGAGTTCAAGCCCCACGACTGACCAAAAAAAGGAGGAGAGGTATTAGTCTCACAGAGAGCAGACCAGTTATTACTGTGACTTGGATCAAATAACCCCATGACCCCCTTCCTATGCCCTCCTCCTTTTCCCAATGACAAGAAAGAGGAGAATCTAAAGAAATAGTGTGTCAGTTGGCTAATAGTGGTGCTATTATATTATCCACCTCGTAGGACAATATAAGCTTGTCTGTGAGATTTTTGGTAATTCAGCACATTGTTATTCAAAAACAGCAGCAATCAAAATATCTTCACTGTTTTTTAAACAACACATATTTGCAGGCAGCACCTTGATAATGAATCATTATTGTTATTTAGGTAAGTTTGGCAAAGGTGAGGTTTACATTTGCTTTCACCTTCAAGCATTGGTGACTCCTGATTTTTTTTACTTTATTCTAAAACCTTCTTTCTAACCATCCTGCTACAGTTTAGGTTTAACTATTAGCAATAATGAACTGGCAGCAATAAAGCAAATTTACCAGTGATGTATGAAGAAACAAGAGTAGCAGCACTTCCAAATTAGGACTAACCTTGGTGTGACGTTAGTGATGTGCTAAGGTACAGAGTTCCCTTTCCCAGTGCCATGGGTATCTTGCCAGAGTAAATGCCATTTGGTAAGACCTTTACCATTCTCTGTGGCAGCCAGGACCCACAACAATGATGGAAGTAGAATCCAAAATGAATTCTCTTTTTTGGAAGTGGGTCTTTTTCTTTTCTAGTTTTTATCTTTATGTAGTTGTACAAAGGGGTTGCAGTTCAAAATATCAATTTATGAGTATATTGTGTCTTGGTCAGAGCAGAATGAAACCTAAGAGTGCTTGAATTTATTCTTAGGAACACAAAACAACAATAGCTCTGAGCAGGTTAGTGGAAAGTAATTCTTACCCATGAAAATGGAATTCTTCCTAAGAAACAAGCGCTGTGGTTTGGTGTCAGTTCATTGGTGGTTCTGTCAGAGGAATCCTGAGGTCTGGCCACAGATGGAGATTCTGAATCAGAGAAGGCCACAAGGGAATCTCCAGAGCATTCCCATTTCAGGAAGGAGAAGCAGAAACTCCCCTAAGGCCATCTCCACCTCTGTGCCAACGTGGACACTAAATGAAAATGGTGTGACTAGAGCAAGAGGGATGCTGCTTCCAAGCCTTTGGTACTATCAATTAACCTGTACAAGACCACTCTTAATTTTGGAATTAATTTTGGCCTTTGCCAGCTCCTTGTTAGCAGCAGAACATGACTGGAGGAAGCCACAGAGTCCTATGAGAAAACTCAAAGCAGTGAGGTTGAACTAAAGCAAACAAATACCTGGGAAACCTTGAAAATATTAATTAGCAACTCATTGCTAATTTTCTTTTCCTCTCTCTTGATTTCAGTCTGGTAAATGTGCTAATAAGAGATGCTGGGTAGAGATAGATGGTTTCTATAGAAAAGCGGTCTGCCCTACAGATCTGTCAGAGCAGCTGGCACTGGCTGTTGGTAAGGCCCAAGAGGGGTGGGAGAGAGTGAATCATGTCACAAAGTTTGATTAGCACGGAACACCTTGAATCTGAGGTAGAAGTGAGGTTAGCTGTTAAGCAAGCTGCAGATACGAGGACTATCCTAGAGTGTTGCAGAGTATAATTGGTTATGGCTGATAGCAGTGGTCCCCTCATCTTAAATTCTTTCTGAAATCAGAAATCAACAGCAGTCTCAAGAGCGCTTGTCACATCTGTCTGGTCATCTTATGTCAAGCCAGTCCTTCCTGGAGTATTCCTCTAGCATGTAGCATTGAAACTTAGCAGCTTCCTTTTGGCATAATTGCAATAAAAATGACTACTTTTGCTGGGTGCCAGTGGCTTACGCTTGCAGTCCTGGCTACTTAGGAGGCTAAAATATCTAAGGATTGAGATTTGAAGCCAGCCCAGGCAAGAAAATCCATGAGACTCTTACCTTCAGTAAACCACCAAAAAGCCAAAAGTGGAGGTGTGGCTCAAGTGGTACAGTGCCATTCTTTTTTTTTGGGGGGGGGGTCTGGTCGTGGGGCCTGAACTCTGGGCCTGGGCGCTGTCCCTCAGCTCTTCAGCTCAAGGCTAGCGCTCTACCACTTGAGCCACAGCGCCACTTCTGGCTTTTTTTCTTTTTGCTAATGTGGTGCTGAGGAATCGAACCCAGGGCCTCATGCATGCAAGGCAAGCACTCTACCACTGAGCCACCTTCCCAGCCCCTACAGTGCCATTCTTAAGTGAAAAAGCTAAAGCACAGGGCTTAGGTCCTGAGTTCAAGCCCTAGTACCTGTACACACACAAAAATATTTTGGACTTTTAAGTATATTTGATATTCAGATCATAGATGAACTAGGGTGACTATTAAAATCAAGTCATTAAAGAATGGCCAGAGGAGCTGGGCGCCCGTGGCTCATGCCTGTAATCCTAGCTACTCAGGAGGCTGAGATCTGAGGATCACAGTTCAAAGCCAGCCCGGGCAGGAAAGTCTGTGAGACTCTTATCTCCAATAACCCACTAGAAAACCGGAAGTGGCACTGTGGCTCAAGCCCAGAGTTCAAGCCCCACGACCGACCAAAATAAAAAGAATGGCCAGAGGACACCTCTCCTCCTTACAAGTGCCCACTGTTGCTGAGTCTTAATGTATTGTAGCCTTGGCATATCCATAAGGGCTCCCAGTTTGGGCTCCATACCCAGCCTAATAGGGCCATAGTCTACTTCTGATCATAAAGAAATTATTCAGAGTGCTGTCCTAATCAGGAAAGCTGGTACATATCCCCTTTAATCTTTGTTGATATAATAATTCTCCCACCTGTCTTACAACTTAAGTCACTTCCTCTTGAATGAAATATTTTAGGGAGACTTGCTGGACATTGCTGCAGGCCAGTTACAAGTCAGCTGCATGTCTGAGCTTACTGGCATTCAGTGGATTTATGGATTGCATTTGAATTCTTCTGAGCTGTAAGAGTCTGGAGGAAAGGTGTCCATGGACATTCCAGAGCTCAGGAACTCAATATACTCTTGAGCCATAGCCTGTAGGTAACACAGAGATGGGTAGAATGGCAGCAGACATAAAGTTTATATAGATGGTGGTTGTCTGTGCTGCAGAGAGCAGGAGACATCAGAATATATGATGTACTGTATAAATCAGTGCTGTAAGGCTGCAAAGTTTTATATTTACTGCATCTGAGATGAAACCAGCCCCTGTATCTATTTATGTGGGAAAGAGCTGAAGACTCAAGTTGTCTGTAAGTTGAATCATTGCATTTTTTTCTTGTCCTTTTTGGTGCAGGTAGTAGGACTTGAACTCAGGGCCTGAGCTCTCTTCCTTAGCTTTTATTTACACAAGGCTAATGTTCCCACATTTGAGCCACAGCTTCACTTTTATCTTTCTGGTGGTTAATTGAAGATAAGAGTAACACAGACTTTCCTGCCCCGGATAGCTTTGACTCAGGATCCTTGGATCTCAGCCTGCTAATAGCTAGGGTTACAGGTGTGAGCCACCAGCACCCAGCTTAGACTAATTACATTTTCTGAAGTTGTTAGTGCTCAGATCAATATGGGGAGTTGTTAGTGCTAATTAGGAAGTAGGGGACAGGATTCAGTGACTCTTCATCCTGAAGAAAGGGTTCTCCATTCAAGAAGAACCAACTGAAAGCAGTTTACATGTGTTCTCAGAATTGGAAAGATGACAACTCATCTTTAGGATTCTGTCATTTTGTTCTGGAAAAGTTTTCCCTTGACCAGAAGTGGACACTTCTGGGCAGGGGTTCTGTCTCAGTCAACCCTTTAGTCAGTAACTCTTCATTGGTATAATGAAATCTACCAGAATCATCTACTCAAAGTGGCTGCCACAGTCTTGTTTCTCTTTGCTCAATCTCCAGAGTGACAGGGGACCAATTAGAGTTTCTGCTTTTTCTCAGAGGATTAGAAAGTTACCTGTCCTCTTCTCCCAAGGAAATAATAACATTCATGCTGAGAATAATCAAGGTACAGGAAGAGAAGTGTAACCATTTAAAAATACTTGTAATAACCCCTGTCAGCTCTGTGCATCCTTGATGCTTCCTTGAATGTTGAATGGAGGAGGTTTCCGGGTTGGACTAAGTTAGGCCTGTCTTAATATGGAATCAGCATTGGAGTCATGTCCCTTAGTTTTCTAATACTTATAATCAGCCACATTCTCTATCAGATGTGTATTCTTCATACTTGCTGAGTGAGAGCCACAGACACCAACTTTTTAGCACTGAGGTTCACCAGAAGGCTGAATTACTCTGTGGAGGCACTTCTAGGGTCCACAGATCACTTAAGCTGATGACACAGCCCATGGTATGCCAATTATTCTGCTGCTTGTCAGAGCTCAGCCCCTTCCCTTCTTCCTATGGTGCCTGTGGTTCCTGTGAAAGCCTGAAGACCTGCTTCCTCTGTGCATGTGCATGGACACACATGCATGTGGAGAAATGTCTCCTGGGAACATACCAACCTGCCAGGGTTTTTATTGGCAGTAAAGAAAATGGGAGAAATCCTGAAGTAATCAGTGATTTTGTGTGTGTGTGTGTGTGTGTGTGTGTATCTATCTTACTCACTTGGGAGCAGATAGTGAAATCACAAAGTAGGCAGTGAATCAAGGAAAGGCAAATCCACCAAACACTACTGAAGCAACTTAAAATAGCACTGTATTTGCTCACTTTAGCAGAGGTACCAGCCAACTTAAAACTTGCTCAGAAAGTGAGAGATAGAACTAAACCTGATATAGGAATGATGTTTTGATGGTAACAAAAAGGACAGGAACACAACAGCCCTAGAGGAGTGAGATGTAGGAGAAAGTTGGATCCAGACCCACCTGAGGGTCTGTTTTCCCAGGTAAAGAAGCCACCTCTGCAGTTTCCACCACTGCCTATTAAGGAGAAATGGCATTCTTCCTGGCACTAAGAATGTTGAATCTGCAGCCTCTCTGGCAATCATCAAGAGATGTCTATTCGTGAGAAGTAACAGGCACCTCTATTTTCCATTAGTGACAGAAAATGGATATGATTCAGGACAAGAGGCCACACAGTATAGAGAGGAGCCATTTTTGGAGGAAGGTACCTTCCCTCAGGTCTTACGTTTCTGGCAAACCCTGACATGGGAGTATGACTTGTTTCAGGGACTTAGGACAGCAGTCCTGAAGTAGTGCTTGAGGTTTCTGAATAAAATGGGAATCATGTCCATATGTAGAAACATCATGGTCAAATCCCTATGTACATCTAATATATGCAAATAAAGTGGGGAAAATTGGAATTATAAATTGAGTACTTACAAAAATAAGTTCCTTTGAGATAAAAGTGAGTTATATGTGTGTTTGCTTGTATATACATAGAGCACGAATTAAGGTGTGGGACTTCGTTTGACCAATAGGAGCCATATTCTTCAATGTGGTGTGTGTGTTTGCGCATCAGGCCCCTGGCTTGCTCTTGCTATCATGTTCACACATGTCTGTGCATAACCGTGACCTTATTTCTGAAGGGTTCATTGAATAGATTTTGGACAAGAAGCATCAGAAAATTAAGACCATAGTGAAAGAACATAGTTCCATTTGGCAGGATTTGCAAGCCAGAAGGTCTATGGAATGGGGGAAAGCCAGAGAGCATTTATATTGGCCAGGCAAAACAAAACAACCATGTGTGGACAGAATCTGGACTTTGGAACCAACAGTGTAGAGAGAGGATGGAGGGAGACTAAGCTTCAGTGGACACTACAGAGAGTTCCAAAACTAGCAAGAAGGATCCATTAGGAGGCATCCAATAATTGGCTTACAGGCTAATAGTTGCCCATTAAACTCCAACCAGGAGAGAATTTGTTTTTAATGCAGCCAAGACAGAGAAAGAAAAAGAAAATGAGAAAGAAAAGAAAATGAGAACTCTCCTTTCCTTTGCTTCTCACCCACCCTAGCTGCCCTTCAGTGCCAGCAGGACCTTCATCTGACCTCGGAGATAGCAGGGTTTGGTAGTGGCCATGGGTTACTGATAGGCAGCTTGCTATGCCTGCCCTGTGTCCTCCAGGGAAGGTCTGGTGTGCTCAGGAGAAGCCTAATCCACTCATTTTCTAGAAACCTGGATCTCAGATGGTTTGCAGCTATCCAAGGCTGTTGGAGGGGAGCCAGAATACAGAACCTTCAGCCGATTCTACTGTGTAAAGACTAGGAGGAATGTGCATTCTGTTGGTAGATTGAGGAGCCCTCTGCAGGATCCCATGCAGCTAAGATGGAAGCAGGAACCTCTCCTTGGCTGGCAAACCTATGAACAGATATACCAGCTTTCCCATTCCTTATGGAAGGCAACAATGGTATTTGATATCTTTTGTAGTTATCTTCTTTTCCTCCTATCTGCTCTGCTCTTTACTTCCTCACAAGGAACTGGAAAGACTTAGCTGAATTATCCTTTTTTCCCTTATTAGCCACCTGTGACACATTCCTACAGAGGAAAGTCTATCGTTCTTTACCAGAACCTTCTGACAAGTTTTCTGTGCTTTCTCAGAACTCTGGGCTTTTGCCACTTTCTGTGCTCTGACACTCAAAACCCACTGCTTTCACATCTCTCTGTTCCCTGTTTAGCTTTCTAACAAAAATAATGTCTTGGTGGGAGAAGGCTGGGTGCATGTCAGTAAAATCATAGAATCTGAGCCCTCTTGTTCAGGCCAGGGGACAGGAAAAAGCTAGGCAAATGATACAATTACCATGGGGACCTAGGGAAAACTGCTAGGCACTTTGAAGGTGACTGTCACGGATGACCACCTTAACATGCATGCTTGATACCCCTCCCTGCAGCCCTGGGGTCCTTCAACTCAGGGCCTAAGCACTAATCCCTGCTTTTGAGCTACACCTCCGCTTTTGGCTTTTGGTGGTTAGTTGAAGATAAGAGTCTCATGGACTTTGTTGCCCTCACTGGCTTTGAACCATGATCCTCAGATCTCAGCCACCCAAGTAGCTAGAATTATAGGTGTGAGCCACCAGTGCCCTACTCTGCACCATTTCTTAAGGGGTATATCAGGGAAACCTCAAGGTGGAGCCAGGAGTGAGATTACTGGAATATTAATTAAAGAAACCAAGTTTATGAATGAATTACTTAACACCCATTAAAGTTGTTTATGATTTCCCCTGGAGAAACATCCTCCTGTGATTTCTGATAATCTTCTCTATCCGAAGTTTGGGGTGAAATTAACAGGTACTGAATGTAGCTGGCATTTTGCAGTTGAGACCCATGCAGGTGTAATCATGTGGCTAGAGTCCAAAATGAATGCAGGGGGCTGATGCTCTAACACACTATCCCAAAAGAGAATGAAAAACTACCTTCCTTCAATCTGAGAGATGAGGTGTGTGATGGTTGGAGGCAAAGATTGAGCGGTGATTTTAAATCTTGGCTTTGAAGATTTGGTGACTAATAAATGGCAACACAGGAAAAGATAACTAACATCTTAAGTAACTAGGGAAGTGCAACTCAAAGCCACAGGGACCCACCACTTCAGACCCACTTAAGATAGCCATAATACTTTGTTATTTTGTTTTGTTGGGAGTACTGAGATTTATACTTAGGACCATATGCTTGTCAGACACATGCTTGAGTCACATCCCCAGCCCTTTTTTGGGTAGTCTCATGTTTTAGAGTAGATGTGGACCTCAGTCTTTGCATAAACACTCAGTTTATGCATAGACCTAAGTCTATGCATAAATACATGCATTATGCATAGCTGTGATGCCAGGTGTGGTACATTCCACCACACAGAGCTTATTGGGTGAGATGAGACCTCACGAATTGCCTGGGCTGGCCTCAAACTTGAGTCAGTCTTATATTTCTCTCAGGAGAAATATCTCTCTAGGGTTACAGGCATGTGTTGCTGCATTTGGCTTCCATAATGCTTAACAAAATATAAATGTTTGTGAGGATAAAGGAGAAACTGGAACCTTCATGCATCACGAGTAGGGATATAAAATGATTCAGTTACTGTGAAAAGCACTTTACTACATTCTTAATAAGTTAAGCAAAGTATTATCATGTGATTCCCCAATTCTACTCCTAGATATTTACAGAGAAGATCTGAAAACAAATTTTCAAACAAAAACACACAATGCTTGATAGGAAATGTACTCATTACCTTGCTCATGTAACTGTAACCTCTCTGTACAGTATTTTTACAATTAAAAAAACCGTTAAAAATAAATTAAAAAACAAAAACCAAAAAAAACCCACACAAATGTTATAGCAGCTGTATTCATAATTGGTCCTTGTCCCGATGAGCAGTGTAGTATGCCAGGGTTATGAGAAAACTGCAACTCCCTGATAGAGTAATTTTCAAACAAAAGAAACAAACTGTGTGTGTGTGTGTGTGTGTGTGTGTGTGTGTGTGTGTGTGTGTGTGTGTATGTGTATGCATTCAACTCAGAAGTAGAACTCTCAACTGTTGAGCAAGTTGATGGTCCCATTTTGAGATGACAATCGGCTCCTAAAATTGCTACTTTCATCTTATTCCTCCCTCCCCGGAGATATGTGTAAGATAGAATCAGATTGTTGGCATCTTAGGCTGAATGCAGTAAGCAAATTCACTGGCTTGTGCTGATTACAGTAAAGGGATAGGGTGCTATGTTTGCTCTTACAGTAGAATCTGATTGGATTCTCCTGTCTCCTGATAGCTGCTTCCTTCCTGGGGGGAAGTTTATACCCCACAAACACTTTGCAAAGTCCCATGAAGCCTGAGGTAGGAGGCTGACTTTGCTTTGCTACTCTTCTCTGTTACCCATTGCTTTTCTTCAAAATTTATCTGTCTGTATTTATAACTCCTGAGGAAGTCAGGTAAGATTGTGATGACTGAACTCTGTAGACTTTGGTACCAGTCTTTGGAGGAAGACAACTTCTCTACATAAAATGGACTCAATTAAAAAAAAAAAATGATGACCTGTTTGAACCAAAAAGGAAACGAAATCCCTCTTGGAGGCAGGCAGTGCTCTATCACTCATGGCACTTTGTCTCTCTGTAGCAGGAGCCAACCAAGGAAGTTAGAATAAGAGGAGGGCCCCAAGTTCTCCTGATTCCAGACCACATGGAACAGATGATTGGTTATTGAATGTTGAAAAGACTCAGTATTTTAAAGGCTACCCAATACCTCATGATGTTTTCCTCCAACATTACTTTGGAGTGTTTTCTAAATCCTTTTTATATTTCAATTTCTCTGTAAGTAGTTGTACAGAGTTGCCATTTAACAAAGCCATTTATGAATACAACATAGACATTCTTCACCATCTTGCAAATTCTGTGAAGGGGAAAGAAAGGAAGTCAGGAGATAAATCACAAGTATTCTTGACTGCCTGTGTATTGAAGGGTGACTTGAACACTGTTGAGTAAAGATTTAAGGAGAGGATTTGGTGACCAAGGTCTACCAGATCCTGAAAATTGGCCTTCATAGGGATGTGAAAGCCAAAGAAGTGTTTGTTAATTGTGTGGAGTGGAGCGGAGATGCTAACAGATTTATTTAGTCAGAATTCATTTTACCTGCCAGGCGCTGGTGGCTCACACCTGTAATCCTAGCTACTCAAGAGGCTGAGATCTGAGGATCGAGGTTCAAAGCCAGCCCGGGCAGGAGAGACTGTGAGATTCCTATCTCCAATAAACCACCAGAAAACCGGAAGTGGCGCTGTAGCTCAAGTGGTAGAGCGCTCGCCTTGAGCTGAAGAGCTGAGGGACACCACCCAGGCCCAGAGTTTAAGCCCCACGGCCGACCAAAAAAAAAAAAAGAATTCATTTTACCAAAATCAGTGGGAGAAATTCTGGGAGTTCTAGGGTGGAGTTCATCTGGGATTCCTGGCTTTTCCAGTTAAAGTTCATCTCACAGTGGCTCTGTTGAAGTTACTGTTCAACCGAAATGCTTGGTAGAGAAGAACACTACACGTATTAGACTACATGTAATAGGATAGAAATGTACTGGGTGCTTTCTCTTATTCTTACTGCAAGCACTTCAAATTAAATGAAAGTTTCCCCATTTCTACTATAAAGTCCATTTTTAATCCTTACCTTTGGAATTGATAATCTAAGGTACCAGAATGCTAATGAAGGAAGAAGGATTACAAAATGACAACTTGAAATCAATATAAATAAGCATCTTATAAAAAGCCTTTATGGAAGTATACACAGAACTTCACACTCAGAGGGCATTTAAAGAGAAGAAGTAAGTTCACAGCCAGTCCTGTGGTGGGATCATGGAGACACGTAGTATTGTGGTGAGGACTGAGGATAAGAGGAACTAGAAGTACGTGACTAGGCTGTATGGAGAGAAGAGAAGCAATTAGATGTAAATTGTGCAATGCATTGCCCTGAGCAGGGATTCTTGGGTAGTGACACGGTGTAGGAGTATTCCCCCAGAATGTCACAGTAATAGCCAGCCTCCCTATCATGAATGTGCGGTATGTAGGATCTCAGTATCTGCTTCTGGTTGCATGCTGAGGGACTGTGGACAAGGAAATGTAGCTGTTGCACTCCCCCTGAATTTGGGGATATTTGAAAAAACCAGCCATCCAGCAAGATTCCTTCACAGTTCTGTGGATGAGCGAGCTTCTCTGGTCTGCTTCATGCACTTTATTTAGTCATCTGGATCCTGCTAATCATTTAGTCTTGCCTGTCTCTTTGAGTCTTCCTGGTTGCTATGGAGGTGGATGTAGGGTAGAGGAAAATCCATGTAATGGAGTTGATTTTACACGGATGTGTTTGCTTAGAATGGCTGCAGAACTCAAATCTAGGGAATGACTTACATTTTTCCAGAAGCTTCCACAGGCATTACAGAGTTTTCTTGGTGTTGGATTATTTTCCATACCATCCCTCACCTGTTTCCTGTGAAAATTGTGTATGTGATGATGATGATGTCATTGGTGGGCTTTGATGTGAACTGGCACAAAGTCTAACTTGCAGTTCAATAAAATGAACACCAAGAATCTAGAATATATGTTGTCGGTGGGAGGTGAGGTCGTGGAGAGAACAAGGGTGGGTGAAGACAGTCATAATATTCTATGCATATACACACGTAATGAAACTAGGTCAATTGAGGGGATGAATGAGTTGGGAAAGATGGATAATGATGAAAGGGGTACCATTGACGAAGATTAATTGTACTCACAAACTGTCATGTTGAAATGAAACCCCTCTGTACAACTACTTTAAAGGTAAAAATAAAAACTTTGAGTCTCAAAAATTTTTTTTCAGGAAACTGAATCGTACATAGCATTTATGTCTTAGAATAAAGGGTTTGTGCTTCAGCCACAAATAATACAAGTAATGGGTTGTGGTTATTACTTACTGTGATTAAAAAACCCATTTATTTATTTATTATTAGTTGTTGACAAGATTTTTCTCTGTAGACCAAATTGGCTTGGAATTCACTATGTAATCATCCTGCCTCAGCCCATAGAGGGCTGGGATTATAGGTATGCACCTTCACACCCAACTATATATTTAATTTAAATATGGAGAACCCGTTTAACACCTGAATTCTTATGCCCAAGTTTATTATGTAAAACATTAAAGCAGATTCACTCAGAGGCTCAACACCAGCCATTCATTCTGACTAGTGTGAGCTCATATGCCACCAGGCTGCAAGAACTGTTGAGACTGAAGGAAAGACAAGAGCTACTTACTGTCTGCATGGAGTTCACATTTTAACGGGGCTTGGAGTTAAGGGAGATATGAGTAAGCAATTACAAAATAGTCATCATAGCTAACACACATGGATTGCTTATCTTGTCCCAGGAACTCGTTGATGCTTTTTACATAAAGTTACCTATTTAATTCATGATGGCTTTGTGATATAGGACCTAGTATTAAAGGAAATTGATTACCTGTAGCAAGAGAAATTAAAAACTTGCTAAAAGTCATTTATAGCTTATGAGTAGTTAAGCCAGAAGTCAAGCCCAGGCTCTGTCTCCAGGGTCTGTGGCTTCACTCTTTTCTGCAGTGACTCTGGAATAGTCCTGATTACTTGGGTTATGGAAGAAAATTGGTCAGTATAGCAAGAAAGAGTTTACTGTTGGCTATGGCTGCCATTTTGTTTTTGTTTGAAATTTTAGAATGCTAGCTTTCTAGTCCTCTTTCTACATGGATCCTTTTATTTTTCCGGTGAAGTAGACCCTAAGGAGATGCTTCAACCCATGATAGAGATTGACCTTGAGAGCATTGGGTTAGTGTGCTGGTTGGAATTAATTTCTGCTCTTTAGCATCTATCTCTCTGGCATCAATGACCAAAAGCAACTTCAGAGTATATTGCTTAGCCTATGCCATCCCTTAAAAAATAACTTGGGGAAGTTAGAAACTTAGAATATTAGGAGAAAGTCAAAACTGGCATTATGTGAGGTACTTTTGTGGATGGCAGAGGCTATGGTGTTTATGCACCATTAAAATACATTTTTTCATCCACTCTCTTCTTTATTCAGTGTCTGAGAGCTCACTCTGATGACAGGCTAAAAATTTTAGGAGGCTAATTTATACCTGCTGGTGGGATGGAAATATTAAATCACTCTAGTTGCTAAGTGTTCTTAGAGGTTTAAAAAGTCTACTGTTATTTCCAAATGAAGAAAATAAACCTTACAGCAGTCATTTGTCATGCAGTGGTGTAACTTTTCTTGCAAAATGAAAATGGGGATTTTAAGCATGAGTGGGTGGATCTGTTGCTTTGTGTTAAGATGTGGTGCAGAGGAGCTATCTTGTTGATAAAATTTTGTGTTTCTCTCTTTCCAAATAGGGCTGCCTAACAACGCCTAATTCTCCATCCATGCATTCACGGTCCCTTACACTGGGTCCATCTCTTTCACTGGGTAACATCTCCGGGATGTCTGCAAAATCAGACATGAAGAAGCGCCGAGCCCCTCCTCCTCCCGGGTCAGTGTCATCATTTCAAGACAAGACATCCGAAAAGGTAGGAAATAGGGGCTTTTCTGACCTAAGTGGCTTCTCCCTGACCTTGTCAGTGCTCCTATGGCTGCTCCCTGAAGACACTGTCATTCTTCACCCCTGTGATATTAGCAAGCAGAGTGTTCAGAGTGAACATTTCTATTTGATTTAGAAATAAAGGCGTGATACCATTGTGCCTCAATCACTGAAGGCAGAGAACTATTTTGGGGCCTAACATTCTTAAAAAGCTGTGCTTATTGACTAACACTGAAATTCTGGGGGACATCACTGATGATTGTTTAATGAGAAATGGACAATATAAAGGCACCTAAGAAATCTGAAACTTGTAAATGATAGAGATCACCTGAAATGCAGCATAGATGCCCAGAATAATTCAGGTTCAAAGGAAAGCAGAAAATATTTTTGCATATTAAGTTGCTTTCAGTGTGACATGAAATTTACTTTGTGTACTTAATAGTATACTATATATATATATATATATATATATACATATATATATATATATATATATATATTTATGTACCAGGCACCAGTGGCTAATGCTTATAGTCCTAATTACTCACTTCACTCTCTTCACTCCTGCCTGCTACCTCATTTTCTGGACCCGTTCTGCATGATAATATTCAAAGAAACCACAACCTAGCACAACCCTTGTTGTTCTAGTCTTTAGGTTCCAACTCTTTCTTGCCTATTCATAAAACTACTTTTTCTCAAATTGTGTTAGTAACTAAGTCAGATCTCTCAAATTGGAGGCTTGGAAACTTGGTCTTGGTTAGTAGTTCAGCAGTAGATCTCCATGGCAGGGTCCTGGAATCTTGCTTAACATTCTTATTGATCAGTCAGTCTGTCTACCTGTGTTTCTGTCTGTGTGTCTATAGGTCAGTCTATCTGCCATGGAAGCCAGTCCTCTAGTCACCTATATTCCTCCAGGGCTGTCCTAACCTTACCTGCTTCTCATCTACATTTCTTTTATTCATGTCTGTAGATAATTATCTCAAAAGCTTATGTTTTGGTTTTTCTGTCTCAAAATATGTTCAGATATCATTCATTTACTTTGCATTCTCTAGGATCATAGCTGTGATTTTTATCAAAGGAAATTTAGACACAAGCTATGTATCATTTTGCCTTACTCTGGCATGATTAGATAGTACAAATGGTATGTGAAGCCTTTTCCTGGGATTATTCACAGTGTGCCTCTTTAATATGCCTGGTTTAGATTCTAAGCGTCTTTTTTCCCCCTAACTCAGAGGATATATCAACAGCATTAGCTGTTTTCTATGTGTAATTGATATGTAACCCTTGGGAAATCATCTTGTTTTTGGTTGTGATAGATGTTTTATTTAGTGGTGAAAAGTATGAATTCCAGGGTCCGTATTATGTAAGATTTTTTTCCTGTGAGAAATTCATTTTCTTTACAAAATTTTTTTTGTGTGCTAGTACTGGGCCTGGGCACTGTCCCTTATTTAGCTTTTTCGCTTCGCACTAGCACACTACCACTTGAGCCATAGCTCTACCTCTGGCTTTTTGGTAGCTAATTGGAGATAAGACTCACAGATTTTCCTGCCTGGCCTGGCTTTGAACCTTGATCCTCAGATCTGAACCTACTGAGTAGCTAGGATTACAGGCATGAGCCATTGATTTTCAGCTAGAAATACATCATCTTCATGTGCTACAGTAGAGACCCTAGACTGAACCAGCATTTAAAATTTTCTTTCAGCAAAAGATGATGTACTTTTCTGTCTTTAATGTGATTATCCATAGTGCATAAAGCCAGGATGAGTGAGAAATTATATGAAAAGTAGAGAATTGGAAATTCCAAGTGAAAAGTAAATAGTATTTTCTATCCAGTAGAATGAATAGCTTCCTCTTACTAAAATCTAGTTTCTTTGGCCCAGATGGTGGGGAAATGGCCCTGTAGGAACCATCCCTTTTTTAAGCATATGAGTGGCATGTGGAATAGATTTAAACATTTTCTATGAACATGCTTTTTACAAAGATATTTTGTTGTTTACTAAGAAAAGAACACAAAAATATTTTGTCGTTGTTGGGAAAAACATCAGTTCCTGCTTTGTGAACTTCCTTTTATATTAAGATAGGAAGTTTATTTCAGAATCTCATTTGCGTACAGCTGACCCTAACACCAATGTCTTGAATAAGTATGAAAGCCTTATTTCCAAAGATAGGACCAATGTATACAAAAATGAGAGTGCTTAGTTTTCTATGTGTGTGTGTATGTGTGTGTGTGTGTGTGCGCACACACGCACACACTTATGTGTGTATGTATATGTGTGCTGGTACTGGGGCTTGAACTCACAGCCTTGTGCTCATGCTTGGCTTTCTTGTTCAAAGCTGATACTCTACCACTTAAGCCACACCTCCACCTCTACCTCAGTTTTGGCAGATTAATTGGAGATAAAAATCTCTAGGATTTGTCGGTCTAGGCAGATGTATACTAATTCCCATTCTCTTACTTTTTGTACATTTTCCCTCTCATACCAGCTTTAAGCACTATGAGTAATCATATTAAAGGCAGAAAAGTACATCATCTTTCAATGGAAAAAAATACTGGTTCAGTTCAGAGTCCATGGGCTAACACATTAAGAAAATGTATATGTATGTGTCCCATTTGTAAAATGTTTCCACATAAATTTCTTGATATAACTGAGCAAATTTGCTAATTATAATGTTTGTTCTTTCATTGAACTGAGAACATTTGAGCTAAGCTACATGTTTGAAACCCATGCCTGGGGTCAGTACTGTGCAGGTTCTTTGCGCCCAGGGCCAGAGCCCACCCCTCCCTACTTGCAGAAGCAGACCAGATAGAATAAATCAGGGATTGGGGAATGGAATGCTTTCCTAAGAATAAAAACCCCAAGAAGGACAAGAGGGTCTTCATCAAGGTGGGTCTCTTGTATATCTAGAAATTAAATTCTCCCTAAAGCAGGAATCGACTTTATATAGCACACACTAACTTGGTGCCCTGATTTCTTCCTCAGATGTAACTTTCTCTGGCTCCTTGAGTAACACTGCTTTATGTTCTGAACTGCCATGGCAGGCTCTTTCCTTTTTATTTTGGAGTAGAATGTCAAGAACAGTGTGAGAGTTTTATGTTTGTAACACATTGTCTCCCAGAGGGTGGAGGGTCAGATCAGGCCCTTCCCATCCTCATGGGCTCCCTGGATCCAGCATCACCCCAGTGTTCACCCTGCCACCCTTCAGGCGGAGGGGAGGGTTTCCTTACTGCCTCTTGCCAGGCAGACCTTTTGCCTTCTTCTCTGTGTTTATGTTATTCTGGGCTCCTATTATGTTTCTGACTTTGGAAAATTCATAAGTCTGACTCAAGCAAAAGACAGGCCAAGCCTTCTCTCCCTGCAGCAATGTCCCTAGCCCACCCCCTGGTTCTTGTATCCAAAGCAATATCCAGAAAACAGCCCCATGGCCAAACTAACTCTCTTTTCCCTGTTGTGTCTTTCAGTTAGCAGAGGGCAAAGCTTCTCCATCTGTTCCCTGATGCTTAGGTTTCCTGCATGATAATAACAGAAGCATTTCCTAAGGCCCAAGCCCTCTTCTGAATTTTAACTGTAGACACTAGCCTAATGACCTTAAGAACTTGGGCATGAGCCCTTTCAACAGTCCCATCCCCCAGGTTTGGCATACTGAATGATTTCAAGAAATGGTAACTTGCTAGGTGCTGATGGCTCATGATGGTAACCTTAGTTACTCAGGAGGCTGAGACCTGAGGGATCACAATTTGAAGTCAGCCTGAGCAGAACAGTCTCTAAGAACGTATATCCAAAATAGCCAGCAAAATTCTGGACTGGAGGCATGACTCAAAGTAATAGAACACCAGCCACGAGCAAGCAAGCTGAGTGAGCAGAAGGCTATGAGTTCAAGTCCCATTACTGGAAGGAAAAAAAAAAACTCTGAATATATTGTATAGTTGGGATTTTCTAGCTTAGCACTTGAGCAGTAACTTACTCATATTGCTAGCTTGTCTCAGATTTCCCCTTAGCAGAGATCTGTGGTAGATGAATTTGCACTGGGACCACCAGTGACAATATTCACACAGATCTGTGGCTCATGTGCTGGTCCAGAGCTTGAGCACTCGGCCCTTAATTGCCATTCACTTGGCTGACTCCATGAACTTGGACTATGACTTGTTCCTCGCTGTGCTCATCCTCAAGCTCAGTGCTTGACATACAGTGATCCTCCATAAACATTTTATGAACAGATGGATATGAGCTCAACATAAGACAACTAAGGAGATTCATCAGAGACTGATGCCATTCTCTGTAGTCCTAAAGAATGGATGATCGTTTTTTTTTGGAGACTGACTACTGGTGACATACAGGGAGAGGGTGGTTCTGTGTTAGGCTGTAACTTGCAGGTAGGCTTAGCTGATGGAGGGGAATGGACCAGGCACAGTTTCATGAATAGGACACATGCTCAATGAGTGCCATTCAGTCTGAATGGATATTCTAGCTGCCTCAGGATCTAGTGGTCTCTGTATGAGACATTCTTAATTCCCCTTGCTGTGGACTCTGGAAGAGAGTAGCCCCATCTCTAGGTCCTGCCAAGGATTTTCAATACTCTCCAGTCCAAGGCTGATTCTGGAGTTCCTTAAGTGCCTAGTGTAGGTATTTGGGTGCCCAGGTAACTAGCCACAATGAAGCAGACAGCTTAGAAGTTTTGGTAGCATTGACTGTCAAGTGAAAGTGGTATAGGGGCTGTGGATAGGCCTAATAGATGTGCATTGATCAGGATTTTTTCCAGTTCTCAGCCTTCCAAGTAGCTAGGAAGGGTATCAGATGTGGGCTACCAGTGCCCAGCTCTCATTTCTTTATAAATGACTTCCTAATGGTTTTCCTTTTCAGTGGTCCATTCTGCTTTTCCTGGAAGTAAGTTCATAAGTAATACATCTGGCAGAACAATATAAAATCCATCTGGGCACTAGTGGCCTATACATGTATCCTAGTTACCCCAGGAGGCTGAGACCCAAAAGATAAAGGTTTGAAGCCAGCCTGAGCAAAAAACTTGACAATACTCCATCTCCAGTTAACCAGCAAAAATGCTGCACTCAATGATAGAGCATCAGCCATAAGCAGTAAAGCCAAGCAAGAGTATGAAGTCCTAAGTTTAAGCCCCCAGTGCTGGCATAAAAGAAAAAAGGATAAAATCTGTTTACCTCCACTCACAACTTTTTGACAAAAAGTAAATAAATAAAAAGCTAAGCATGCGAGATGAGAAACAAAAGATCTTAGGCTGTTCTGCAGCCCACTGTTCTCTTTACAGTACTGTTAAATAAATGATGCCAACTTATCTGGTTGGTAGTTCCAAGGATATATAAATCCAAGAAGTCTAAATTCCATTCTAAGCTCTTATCAGAAGGCATGAAGTACCATTGCCATTATTTTATGAATAGCCAAAAGTATTGTGAATCTCACAATTCAACTGAAATGTGGTTTTCAGCTTACATGTGGTTGTCTGTTTCTGAGATGCTTCTTTTATGTACTGGCTCTACCTAATTTCCAAACAGTCTGTATCTTCTCACATAGTATGTTATAAGACTTGCCCAGTCTTGGCAGAAATGAAGAATAAAACAAGTAGGATTCTTTTGGGACTAGCCAAACTGCTTTTGTTTTCACATTTTTTCAAGCTTTTATTAGATGTTCATTTTTATTCTTTTATTTTTCATTTTTGTAAATTTTTTATTGAAAAGGTGATATACAGAGGAATTAAAATTACATAAGTCAGGTGTTGAGTACATTTCTTTTTGAACAGTGTCACTCCTTCCCTCATTTTATTTTCTGGTTTTTCCCTTTTTGTAACTGTTTTTTATTTCTATACCTTTTTTCTTGATTCCACATTTTTACAAAGAACAAAACGTATTATTTAAACTTTAAATGCCCCAGATACAAATATATCTGCCAACTAAATATATTTATTGCATATATGTGTGTACATAAATACTATACATAATTCAATATATACTCATACACTCCTATACTATAATATAATATATGTATGTGTATATATATGTACATTTATACTATATATAATTCAATATGTACTACATTATAGTATACTATCTTTACTATAGTATACTATAATGTAGATAGAATATATAGTTTATTCTAATATATACTATATATATGCTATATAGTTAACTATAGTATATATGTAACTGTAGATAATGTATACTATGTAGTTAGTAGTCCACTGTGTGTATATATATATAGTATAGTTATAGTATAGATAGTACAATTAATGTAGTACATATTATATGTACTGTGTACACTCGTATATACTGTAGTATACTATACCATATTCAAATTTTACTCATCTATAAGTATACTATATATACTATATACTAAATATACTATAACTATATTGTATATATAATTGTATATAATAGGTAACAAGTTAACACAAAGCTAGGCAACAAACAGCTCAGTAGAGGGTCTGTTTAGATTCTAAAATGTAAAAACATAACAACATTTATGACAATGCAGAATATTGGGAGGGCTAAGGAAGGTACCTCTGGTATTGAGGGGGCTTCTTTCTGCCCTAGAAATAGTAAAGGTAATGGGCAAAGGTTTATGTTCAGAGACTTGGAGGAAGAGGGGCTCACTTCCAAAGCAAACATTCCTGAGAACCCTTGGAGTCTGTGTCCCTCCCAGTTCATAGCCTGGGAAAACAGTCAGGCTTCAGGGGAAGTTCATGGGTGGACCCAGAGGCTGGAACTGAGTGTGCTGAAGGAAATGACAGCTATTTTAGTTGCTGAACATCTACCTTTTGTTTATGAATGGTTTCCTCTCTGACACTTGTGGTTAAAGAAGCAAGTGTTGGTTTGAAGGAGATTAGATTCTTATCTATTTTTAGCTGTCCTTAGAGTATAGTGTCTTAGAGAGGATACCTTTGATAAAAATCAAAATGAAAATGGAGCTCACCTCTTCCTTGGCAGAAAACATTTTTGTAGCATAGAGGCAAAGGGAAGTTGAGTTTTGTGTTACAGAGACACATTGTGGAAAGAGCCATAGTCAGTGTTCTTTGTCTTGTTCTTTCTCATTTTGTCCACTGTCCTTTTACCTATCAATCATGCCAATTCTCTGTATGTTTCTCATTATAAGAGGAAATGTGTGAGATTGTGATTTCATTATTTCTCTCACCTCTGTGTCTTGCTTCTATATTTATTTACTAATTCATTAAGTGGCTTAACAGACATTTATTGCCATATTCTAGAGGCTAATAATGACCCCATTTCTAAGTAATATCACATTCTGGGATACTGAGGGTAAGCGATTCAATGAGTGTCTTACTTCTTTATGTCTATGCATTTTCATGGTTTTATCCTGACCTGATAGGTCAACAATAGGAAATGTTGGTGTAAGGATATGAATAACGGAGTTTTTTTAACTCCCATTTCCTTCATGGGGAGCAGGAAATGTTTCTCTCTCTTCTCCATTTCTACCTATTTTAATTGTGTTTTACTAAAATAAAGCCTGAAATGCTTTTCATGAGTGGATCTCAAGGACCTGTGTGATTTTGTGTAGAGGCTTAGAAGCTAAAGGAATACCTCATTTATCCACCTGTGACAGAGCCTGAGCCAAGAGTTGAATCTCACAAGATAACTAGTTCCCTATCAGCTTCTGTGGCGACATAATCCTTTCCACCATAGCAGATTTGTTCCTTCCCTTCCCTTGCAGACTCAAAAGTCAGAAATTAGGTTCCTTTTCTGATGCTGATGGCTCATGCTTGTAATCTTCACTACTCAAGAGACTGAGATCTGAGGATTTCGATTTAAAGCTAGACCAGGCAGGAAAGTCCCTGAGACTATTATCTCCACTAACCTACCAGAAAAGCCCTAAGTAGAGCTGTGGCTCAATTAGTAGAGTGTTATCTTTGAGCAGAAGAAACTCGGACAGCACCCAGGCTCTGAGTTCAAGCCCCACAACTGGTACCACAAAAAGAAAAAGAAAACAAAAAAATTAGTTCCACAGCG
Source organism: Dipodomys spectabilis (assembly GCF_019054845.1). NCBI lineage: Eukaryota > Metazoa > Chordata > Mammalia > Rodentia > Heteromyidae > Dipodomys > Dipodomys spectabilis. The sequence continues at coordinate 10,701,990 of NW_024870769.1, read as the reverse complement.
TGATTACTGCAAAGCTAATTTTTAGCTTATTTTATAGAGTGTATACCAGTTAATTCCAGAGTCTCTTGGTGACCAGTACTGATAAAAAGATCAAAAGATTCACTGCTGTCCTAACTCAGAGTTAAAAGAGTTACTGGATATCTTCTGATCCTAATTATCTTCTGGTCTTAATCATAGTAGGCTGTCAACTAAACTTCCTACCAACTCAATTTTCCATGTCACCTCCTAACTTAAACATAGAAATAAATTTTTGGTTCCTTTTTCCCAAAACAACCAGCAGTCTACTCTTAGCTATAGATAGTAGCTTCTACACCCCCATTTAAGCTTAAATAGCACCACAGTTGTTTAGAGAGGGGGAAATGAAACAGGATAGATAGGCAAAGAAATAGAGAATATTATATTGCTTTTTAAAATAGTTCAGCAGTTAAAACCAGAAAGTAAACTGGAAAAGCAAATAAGCCCTCCTTCAGTATACCTCCCTTTTAATGTTACAAGATTAGGAGATACAGGACAATCTAACTGATTTTACCTTTTCTTAATTCTGTCTTCTCATTTGAAATGGTTAAAAATCTGGAAATTCTAAGGACAATGAAGAAAGGGGTGATACTGATCAAGATGCATGATACTCATAAACTGACATGTTTAATGGGAATTCTTATGTACAACTAGCTAAAGATAATAACAGTAAAATAAAAAAATCTGGAGGTTCTTCATGAATGGGCAGAGACAGGAAGAAAGATTTTACATATATATATATATATATTATATACAGACACACACATACATATACACATACATGATAAAATGAAGTCCTGAATATTATTTGTGTTTTGGATGGGCCTTACCCATCTTACCCACCAAAAACTATTATCTAAAGATTAGGAATAGCCAGATGAAATAAATTTTGGTGTAACAAATTGTCAGTGAACCTAAGAAGGCTCCTGGATGTCTGAAACATTTTTAATGGGTTGATTTATTTGACATTGTAATGACTTTCATCTTTAGATCATTTTCCTTTCCTCTACACATACTTTCTTTTTTTCTTTAGAAGTTACTTCATAAATCTTGACAACATTCCTTTGCCCCCTTTCATAAACTCAAGTGGAGTTATAAAAGACTCAGTTGTTTTATTTTTATTTTCTACTAAATACTGTCCTATTTAGTATATTTACTTTCTTCTATATATTAAGGCTGCTAATTTAGAATCTAGCAAGAAATATGAAAGAATGTAGCATGTCTTTGCTGAGAGTGCTCCCATTAAGAGGTGACATCTTCTGTTGAAGACAGAGAGGATTTTTTCCTATCAAAGAAGGGAGCACAAACAAATGCAGCAGTAGTACTCACTCCACAGTAGACCCTGTGGAAAATAAACTATACAAAATTGTGGGTGGGGTTGAGAGGGAAATATCAGGAGGGAAGGCGTGACATTGTCCAAAAAGAAATAAACTTTTTTTTTCTGCTCCTGAGGCTTGCACTGTAGGCCTGGGCACTGTCCCTAAGCCCTTTTTTTAAATTTTTTGCAGTCTACCACTTGAACCAAAACACTATTTCCAGCTTTTTCTTTCTTTTTTTTTTTTTTGTTGTGAAAATACCATACAGAGGAGTTACAATTACATGGGCAAGATAACGAGTACATTTCTTATCAAGCATTGTTGCCTCCTCTTTGTTTCCCCTTCCCATCCCTTCCCATACTCCCCCAACCTCCCCCCACCTAATCCCCCCCCACCAAAGTTGTAAAGTTCGTACATCTCCTTGTTGCAATGGGTCCACCTGTATCCCTATTTAAAGGATTCCAGCTTTTTCTGAATAGTTTATTGGAGATATGACTCACATGGACTTTCCTGCCCAGGCTCCCTTTGAACATGATCCTTTGATCTCAGCCTCCTGAGTAGCTAGGATTATTGGCATAAGCTTCCAGTGCCCACCTAAGAAATATACTCTTTACCTGACTTATGTAGCTGTAATCCCTCTGTACATCACCCTTATAGTAAAAATTTTAAAGGGACTATTGTGAGACAGTAGGCAAGGAATCCAAGCATTGACTTGTCTTCTGCATCCTGATAGACCCCTTTCTCATATCTGGTGGGAACCACATGGTGGCCTTTGCTGACTGTCTGCAAGTTAACATGAATCTCTCAAAGATTCTCTTTAGCAAGAAAAAAGATTAGAGATGGACAGCGAATAGTTTCAAATGAACCCTGTTATGAAAGTACATTTCTAAAAAGGTCCAGAGATATACCTTAAGGGTAAAGGTCCTGGGTTCAATCCTTAGCACCACAAAATTATAATAATAAATGTTTTATAAACAAAGAATTGTTACTGGGGAGGAATTAGATTAAAATTAAATGATTTTCTTAATGGGAACTTTATAAACACTTGAAATATTCATAAAGCCTTTACTTTTCATTACATAGTTTGAATAGTTGACAGAATAATAAAGACTGATACAATGTATCTTATAAAGATCCTAATTTATTCACTTTTTCCAGTCTTAGTCTTAGTTTGCACTTGACTCACCTTCTTGTGTTATTCGCTTAAGAATATTATTGGAATTGTTTAAATAGGGATATAGGTGGACCCATTGCAACAATGAGATGTACAAGGTGTTATGTCGAAAAATGAACTCTACAACTTTGCTGGGGGTGGGGGGAGGATGGGAAGGGGAAACAAAGGAGGAGGCAACAATGCTTGATAAGAAATGTACTCATTACTCATGTAATTGTAACCCCTCTGTACAGTATTTTCACCAAAAAACTTATTAATAAAAAAGAATATTGTTGGAATTCATACCAAAAGTTAACAAAACTTGTACTGAAGCACACATGTCCCCTAGCTCCTACCCACGGGGTGTGGAGGGACTGTCCCCTGTATGGGCAGGAACCAGTGCTTGCCTCCTAAGTTATGTCATGCACAAAGCCTAGATGGGTGCCAGCGAGACCTTACCATTTCATAAAAAGGGTAAGATGGCAACGTCTCCCACAGCTCAAGGAAGATGGTGAGTTAATTTTTACTTGTAGGAGATTTTAAACTTTCATTTTGGTAGGTACACATGTACAGAGCATAATGCTTGTGGGGATTGCCTAGGGAATGTGAGAAGCTGTTGTTAGGTGCTCTGTTAGGTCCAAAATAGATGTGAACCAGGGCAACAGAGGCTAATGAGAAACTTGTTCAGACAAACCTAAAGTTGTTCTAAAGGTATTTTAATGCTTGTTGCTCTACATGAGTGTACCACTCACTAGTGCAAGGTCTTCTCAGAATGGACTGCATGGCAGAAGGGGTTACTTGGAAGTCAGATGACACCAAAGATGCAAAGGAATGTGGTCTTGCACATGACCTCGAAGGATAGGAAGGGGAAACAAAGGAGGAGGTTACAATGCCTGAAAAGAAATGTACTCATTATCTTGCCCATGTAATTGTAACCCCTCTGTACAGTTTTTTCACAATAAAAAAAGAAGAAAAAGAAAAAGAAAGCATTTTTCCAACCCTATACACCTGAACTTTCTCTGTCAGAGAGCACTTAATGACTATGGACACAACTCCCCACATGAAAATCACTTATCAGGACCTGGTCCTGCTGGTCCCAGTGCCTGCTGAATGAATTGTTTCATTTTGATAAGGATCCCATTGAGTCTCCACATCTCTCTTGAGATCTTTCTAATGTTCTCTATCCTTCCCCTTGATGATGTAGATAGAAGTTAATTGCTTAATCAGGTCAGAGCAAACAGTTCAGTGTCATTTTCTCTTTTATCCTTTTGTTTCTTAATTTCTGCTTATTTTTTATTATATCTCTTCTTCTCCTTTATATATTAATCTACTTTTTTGTTCATCTGCAGTTACAGCTGAAAGCCTTTGTTTTTTAAATTTCCTTTTCTAAAGGAACAATTAAACCTGAAGAATATATACAGGAACATGCTTCACCTTATCCTCCTGGGAAGCAGATGTGAAGAAAGTAATATGAATGAACCAATGTCTCAGCAACATCTCTGCCTGGTATTGTCATTCCTATTGCAGATGCTTGGCCTGTCCCATGTCCTGACTGGCCCTGCTAAGTGCTCAAACACACAGGTGGATATAGGTCCTCTTGGTGGTGCTGAGATCCCCATCCAGAAAGATATCCACACCAGTTAGCACTGCAGCCAGGTGTGCAGATATCCTGGATGATGGAACAGGCAGTCATTATTTTTTGTGAGGTGTGAAAATGATCTGGGTCCTGAAGGATGCATGAGAGAAGGGGAAACACAGGATGATGCAGCTATGAGGGTCTTTGTATACATGGAGGTTCATGTGCATGAGGTCAGCACTGTTGGGACCACACTGAGAGGCAGGCACTCTGCTGTACTTGCTGTTTGGGTGGTTCTTTCTTGTACTTGTAAAGCAAAAGTGACAGCACATAAAGTCAATCTCCTTCCCAGTGCCAGCAATCATAGCATATACCTTGTGACCCTACCTCACTGGCACTTCTGAGTACCACCAATGTCACCCCAGCATTGATGTTAATAAGCCACATGGTCCCTACCCTCTGGTTTGCTTGTGGGAAAACACCCAGTTCCTCAAAGCAGCTTTCCATGATTCTCTTACAGTTTGTCACCCATACCAGCATTCCATCCCCAACACCATAAGGACACGTCACTACCACAGTTTATATATTTACTTACATACTTTCATGCTAGGACCTAGGTCTTGAACTCAAGGCCTGGGTGCTGTCCCTGAGCTTCATTGGCTCAAGGTTAGCACTCATCATTTGAGCCACATTGCCACTGACTGAGTAGTTTATTGGAGATAAGAACCTCACAGATTTTCCTACCTGGGCTGGCTTCAATCTGCAGTCCTCAGATCTCAGTTTCCTGAGTAGCTAGGATTATAGGCATGAGCTACCAGTGCCTGGCCACATTTTATTTTTAGTAAAAATGTGTCCCTAATGTCCAGTTGCTTATCTCTTACCTATCTCAATGAGATGTGAACTCCGTGGAGAGAAAGCATCTTTTGTCCTTCTGAGTCTTCTCCTTCATGGAGAACAGTGCCTGGCACATAAAATTTTTAATAAATACATGACGTACTGGTGGAAACCAAGTAGGGAAGAATAACCTGAGCAGGAGATACTCAGGGCCATTTGAGAGCAGGCATGTAATTCATGGCAATAATTGACCCAATTAGAAGTGAGCAACAGGGCAGAGCCAACAGCAAAGGTGAGGAGTCTGGTGTCCGAAGAATGTCTGACCGGTGTGTAAATCTGGATGCATCTTTAGGCTATGGATAAAAGTTGTGTTTTTTTAGGACAGTGGACAGGTGTGCCTCTGTCTGTACACAGATAGTAAGAGGTGAAGAGTGAAGTGTAAAGGAGAGAAGAAGCAATGGTTGTGGCATTGTACTGGGAAGAACAGGCTCAAGAAAGCAGGAACAACCCCCCTTGGATGAGAACCTGGGGAGAATAGTGATGTTGCACAGGCAGCTGTCCGAGGATGGAAAAGGGAAGTCAAAGGCAGTGAGGCTGGATGACAGAGGCCAGGGAAGTTCAAGGGGAAGCTGTGCTCAGTAAACTTCATGCTCAGTAAACTTCATGGGGACAGGGAGGGATTTTCTGCATGGGAACGTGATATTCACATTTGTCTGGTATCTCCATGGGAGGAGAGGGTGTCTACTGGTGAAAAGGATCAGGAACTCTGCACAGGAGTTCCTGGGGAGCTCCCCAAGACCAGTTCCAAGCCTCCCAAGCCTGTGGAGAATCGACTTTCCTTCAGAGAACAGGATCTGTATCTGGGAAACTGGCTCCTACTCCTGGATCTGTGCTTTCTCTAGCCTATGGGACAAGATCATATAGCAGGAAAAGTGGAGTCACTGAGGATCCTAGAGGAATTTTAAATTTTCAACTTAGAGAGGGAAAAAAACATTCAGAAGGAATAAAAACAAGGAATAATGATTTCTGAGCGTCCGCTGTAGAAAATCATTGGCCAGCAGCCACTAAAAGCTAACTACACACATCCCAGAACCAAACACCTCCCATGTATCATATTCCCATCCTAGTGAAGGTGTGTACCCCCCACTGATTCTATGAACCTTGCACACTTCATCTCCAAACCTGAATAGGTGTGTTCACAGCAGCATTGTTCATGGTAGCAGTCATCTTGCGCCTACCACATGCCCTTCCACAATGAGTGAGAATAGGAGTGATTTATTCGTGTAATATGTTGTCGTGCAACAAATGGAATGAACTGTTTGCAGCTTTATGCAGAAACATTAAGTACAACCCCAGCTGGGCACCAGTGGCTCATGTCTTTAATCCTGCGACTCAGGAGATCTGAGGATCACGGTTCAAAGGCAGCCTGGGTAGTCCCTGAGCTCTAACTCCAAGTAACCCCCCCATAAGAAAGTGGAGATGTGGATAAGGCAGTATAGTACTAGCCTGGAGCAATAAAGTCCAAGGACAGTGCCCAGGCCCTGAGTTCAAGCCCTGGGAATGGCATAAGTAAAACAAACAAGGCAGACCTACCAGAACTGAGCAGAGCTTTTTGAAATGGTTACCATAGTGGTAAAGATAGGACACAAAGTCAGGATCACTGGAGGCTGCAGGCACAGGGCTGTAGGTGATCTGGTATGCAGGTTCCAGGTAGGTAGAAAGGGTGGGCGGGTCAGATTTTAAAAAATGGTCATTTAGTCATTTTTATTAAGTTCCTATAAAATGTCAAACCCTGAGCAAGATAGGAGATCAAGATGAGGAAATGACAAGAGCCTGTATTTATCCTGTTTAGAGTTTCCTGTTCCCCCCCCTCAAGTCAGGGTGTATACATAAGTCACACAGTGAGGGAGCACAGGGACCCCTAGAACTGTGCTTTCTACAAGATGGGGAAGCCAGTGTGGGCTTTGCTACTGAGGGAAGCTTTCTTGCTTTCATTCACCAGTGGAGACCTGGATTGAAATCACCTCTGACCTTCCAAAAGAAATGCCTTAGATGTCTCCTGCTTAGGTGTCTCCTGCTATGTTTACACACAGTAGAAGGAGAGCTGTAGAGTATTCCCAGACTTTGACAGGACCCTTTTAAAAGATCTGATCACCACCTTTCTGATCATCACACTGGGGGGTTAGGATTTCAATACGAATTTAGTGGGACATATATTCAGTCTATAGCAAGAAAGCACTGAATTAGCAGAATATGAAGAGAAGAAGACAGAAGTAACAACAGCTAGATACTTTGTTTCTTGAGGAATATGCTAAATGAGGGCATTGAATTTTAAAATGTTTACCCTTCAATATTTTCAAAAACCAACTAGTTTTCTAATTTGCCCATGGGCAGATGTTTACCATGTAAGACAATGAGAACACTGGGTTTGAGTCACTTACAGTATCATAGGAAGGAACATTTCCATTTGAACTGCAGTTATTTCTTCCTGACCTATTGGCCTCCAACAGGGAAGACAATATAAGGAAATGGCCTCAGAGCACTGGCTCAGAGTCAAACCACAATGAGATTTATTCCCACTGCTGCTCACATTAGCTCTTTGACCTTGGGTGAGGAACCTTCCATAAGCCTCCATTTCTTCCTTTGTAAAACAAAGATAACCAGGCACTAGTGGCTCACACTTGTAATCCTAGCTACTTGAGATGCTGAGATCTGAAGAGCTGTTCAAAACCATCCTGAGCAGAAAAGCCCATGAGACTCTTATCTCCAATTAACCACCAAAAAACTCCAAACAAAACAGAAGTGGAGATGTGGCTTAGGTGTTAGAGCACTAGCTATGAGTGGTGCCCATTTCATATATTTCTATTTCATATATTTTTATCTAATATATGTCATATATTTTTGCCCGGGCCCTAAGTTGAAGCCCAGCACAACAACAACAAACAAAAACCAAAGATAGTACAAATTTACCTGGTTAGGGAGGATTTTGAGAAAGTTTTATGAGGTGCAATTGGCACCATTAGTAAATGTTTGATAAATTTATTTCTGTAAAAATAATACCTTTGGCATATTGATTAGGGGGTATATTGAATCTAATAGATGACTGAGCCATATGAGTAGTTTGACTTCCAAGCTGTGAACATGAAAATACTTTTCCATTTATTGTGCCTTTAATTCTTCAACTATCTTTTGTAGCTCATAGTCACTGTCTTCTTATGGAAGTGGGCATCCTTGCCTTTTTTATCATCTTAGAGGGAAAACTGTTGCTTTTCTCTTTTGAGTATGACCTTAGGTTGGGGATGTTTTGTATATGAACTTTATTATACTGAGGTTATTTACTTCTGTTCATTTGCCTAGTGTTTTTAGTATAAAGAGATTCTTAGTTTTGTCAAATTTTTTTCTTGCACAGTTGAGATGACCTTTGGTTTTTACCCTTCAATCTGTTAATATTTTGTTTATTACATTGATTTTTTTCTTTTAGAATATTGAACTATCCTTGCTGTCCAAGAGTGAATCTGACTTGATCATAGTATACCTTCTTTTATTGTACAGATAAATTTTGTTCTAGTAATTGATTGAAGATTTTTGTATCAATGATCATTAGGAATATTGGTTTTTAGAGATTTTTTCCAATAGTGTCATTGACTTATTTTGGTATTAGGCTAATTCAGGCTTTAAAAGTGAGTGTGGAAATGTTTCTTCCTCTGTTTTTCTTGGTGGAGGAAGAATGATTGGTATTATTTCTTCTATAGATAAATGTTTGGTAGAATCATCCATTGAAGTCAACCAGTCATGGCCTTTCCTTTGGTGAAGAACTTTTGCTCTCCTTAATGGTTTTCAAATCTGCTCAGATAGTTTATTTCTTAATGATGCAGTCATGGTAGCATGTATAATACTTTGTCTGCATAATCTACTCTAATTCTTTATAGTAGTCTAATGCTGTTTTTCATTTCTGATTTTTAAATTTTAGTCTTCCTCAAATTTTCTTAGGTAGCTAAGAGTTTCCAATTTTATTCATCTTTGTGGATAATCAACTCGTTTCTTTTTCTATTTTTTGTTTTCTATTTCATATATTTCTGCTCAAATTTTCATTATTTCTTTTATTCTACTAAATCTTGGTTTAGAGCTGCTTTTAGTTCTTGAGATACAAATTTAGGCTGCTGAAAAGAGCTTTCTTCCTTTTTAACGTGGGTCTATATTGCTACAAGTTTTCTCTTTGGCTTTTGTTGCATCTTGTAGGTTTTGGTATGTTATATTTTCATTTGTCTGCAGATAATTTCTAAGTCTCCTTGTGAGTTTTTTTCTTTGAACCATTGGCTGTTTAATTCTATGTTGCTAAATATCTACTTTTCCAGTATTCTATTAATGGTATGGTTTCCAGTTTTTTGTATTTTTGTTTTCACTTTTGGAGACAATTTCATAAGTTGCCCAAACTGGCCTAGAACTTACTGACTGTATACCCCTAGCTAGTTTTGAAGTAGTATAATCCTCCAACTTCAGCCTACCAGTACAGATATGTGCCACCATGTCCAGCTTGATTTAGTCTTTTAAATTTTGTTAAGAACTTCTTTGTTGCTTAGAGTATGACTTCTCTTGGAAAATGTTTTATATGCACTTGTGAAGAATGTGTATTCTGTGGATATATATCACATTTATAAATAATATAAACATATATCATATATGTATACATTATATATGTATATGTATGTGGATAACCACATATATATCATATATACCCTTATAGCTATGTGTGCCATATAGTGTAGACAGATCATAGTTAACTCTGGTTTATTCCCCCATTTATTCACGCTGTCATTTCTAAGGGTGTTAAATCTAGATGTATTTAAGCAATTACAGATAAAGAAGGGTTCACTGTCTATTCTGTTATTGATTTTCTGTATTTATGTATTTTGTCCTTTTTTCCCTCCTATTGCCTTTGTGTTTTATTGATTCTTTTTATACTGACAGACTTGGATTCTTTTCTCATTTTCTTTTGTGCATCTTCTGTAGGTATTTTCTTTGTGATTACCCTGGAGATTGCATAAAATATACTTATGACAATCTTTTTTTAAAAGTTGATATCAATTTAACAAGAACAGTATATAAAAGCTGTGTTCCTTTACATTTTCCCCACTTTATGTAACTGATGTCACAAATTACATTTTTTTATATTTTATATCCATTAACACCATTTCATACTTGTAGTTATTTTTGTGCTTTTATCTTTCAAATTCTATACCAGAAATAAAAATGATTTTGCACACTATGATTATTGTATTACAGAATTCTATATTTTTCTATGTAATTGCCTTAACAGCTTCATACATTAAGGTACTTTCTTATTATCCAGTATACTTTCATTTCAGTTCAAAGCACTCCCCTTACCAATCTTACAAGGCAATCTAGTGATAATAAATAATAAGCACCCACTGGCAAGGTTTTTATTTCTTCATATTAAAGTTTTATTTTAACTGATACCTGATAGTTTGGTGTATTTATGGATAAAGTGTAGTGTTTAATACATTGTAGAAATAGTCAACCAAGATAATTAATATATCTACACCTTCACCAACTTATAATAGTGTGTGTGTCTGAGAAGGGAATATTAAGAATCTATTCTTAAGGTGCAGTCTTAGCTCAAGTAGTAGAACACCTGTCTGGTAAACACAAAGACTTATTAGTTCAAACCCCAGTACTCCCCCTCCAAAAACAAAAGAAGAAGAATTTATTCTTGCCAGGTAGGGTGCGTTTTGCTGTAGCCTCCACTCAGGAAATGGGTAAAAGAATGGCAAATTCGAGGCCAGACTGTTTTCTGATCCTTTGAATATATACTAAGAAATAAAATTTCTAGATTGAATGGCAACTCTGTTTGTGAATTATTGATGACCTCCATTAATTTCTCAAAATGGTAGTGTTAATTTACATTCCCCCTAAGAGTGTACATGAGCTTCCCTTTTCTCTACATCCTTCCCAACACTTCCTATCATTTGCCTTTCTGTATAATAACCATTCTTACAGGTTTGAGGCAATAGTGTGGTTTTAATTTGCTTCTCTCTGAGGATTTGAGATGTTGACAAGTTTTCTCATATATCCCTTCACCATTTATATATTCTCTTGAGAGTATCTGTTGAGGTCCTTTGCTTACTGTTGAATTGGGCTGTTTTCTTGAAGTTAAGCTTTTTACATATTTAATATACTATCCCCTTATCTGATATATGGTTTGAAATGTTTTTGTACAATCCATGGGTTGTCTCTGTATCCTTCAGTAGTTTCTTTGCTGTTCAGAAGCTTTTTAGTTTGATGAACTCACATTTGCTTTTATAAATCTAACCAAGAAGGGGAAATGTCTGTATACTGCAAACTATAAAACATTGATGACAGAAATTGAGAAGACACAAATACCTGTAAAGATACCCAATGTTCATTGTTCATGAATACTATTACTATGTCTATATTACCCCAAAGCAAGCTACAGATTCACTGAAGTTCCTATCAAAATCCTAGCTACTCAATGAGACTTTTTTTTTTGTATATTTTATTGTAAAGGTACTATATAGAGGGGTTACGGTTACATGAGTAAGGTAATGAGTACAGTTCCCATCTAGCATTATTACCTTCTCCTTTGTTTTTCCTCTATCATGCCTTCCTCTTCAACTTCTCCCTCCCCGCCCCCAAGTTGTAAAGTTCGTTTTCAATATAATGTCTTATACATCTCATTGCTACAGTGGGTCAACCTGTATCCTTATTTCAGCATTTTGTTATTTCCTTTCCCCTCCCCAAATTAGGAAAATGTATATACAAGATGCAGGGCACCGGAATCAAATACAGTGAAAACAGAAGATGCTTATCTCTAATAAACTACGCAGAAAAAGCCAGAAGTGGCACTATGGCTCAAGTGGTAAAGAACTAGCCTTGAGCACCGGAGGCTCAGGGACAGCACCCAGATCTTGAGTTCATGCCCCAGGACTGCCAAAAATAAAAATAAAAACAAACAAAAAAAAACATTTTGTACTTTTTTACCAAATAGAAAAAAAGCAATTTTGCTGGGTGCTATTGGCTCATGTCTGCAATCTTGGCTATTCAACAGGCTGATACATGGAATGGAGTTTGGAGTTTATAGCCAGCCAGGCAGAAAAAGCCCAAGAGACTCCATTCCCAATTAACCATCAAAAAGCTGAACTGGAGTTTGAGTCAAGTGGTAGAAGCCAGCTCAGTTTCCTTTTTCTGTTCTGAAGTTTTTCTCTTTGTCCTTTACTTTGAGTATTTTGATTTTAAAGTATCTTCATCTGGATGTCTTTGGCTTTATTTAGTTGGAGCGCTTTAAACTCCTTTTTACAATATTATTTCCCTATCTTTATTTTAACTTATTTTTTATCATCTTTAAGTAATTACATGAAAAATGAGTATAATGCATCTTGTTCAATGTTACCCTTTCATTGTTCTTCCCCATCTCTTCCCACTTTGAGCTTCTTGAATTTGCACATCCATTTCTCTCCTCTAACTTGGGGAATGATTTCAAGTGACATGTCTTCAAGTTTACTAATTGTTTCTTCCACTTGACTAAATCTAAATGTGAATCCATTTTGTAAGCTTTTAAACTTATTTTATTTTTCAGCTCCAGAATTTGTTTTTCCTTTGTATAGAAGGAACAGGTGTTTTTTTTAAAGTATAATTTTGCTCATGTATAGTTTTCCATATTTTACTTAGCTACCAATTTTTTGGCCAGTTGTGGGGCTTGAACTCAGATCCTGTGCTGTCAGCAATCTACCACTTTGTGCCACAGCACCACTTCCAGTTTTCTGGTGGTTAATTGGAGATAAGAGGCTCACAGACTTTCCTGCTTGGGCTGGCTTCAAACCATGAACCTCAGATCTTAGCCTTCTGAATAGCTAGAATTATAGGCGTAAGCCACCTGAGCCCAGCTAGCTATTTTTTATTCACTCAACTTCTGTAAAATAATTACTTTTCTTTTCCAAATCATGGATTTCCATTTCTTTGGAGATGTTTTCTGGAGATTTAACTTGTTCCTTTATTGAGCTCAAATTTCCTGATTTTTTTTTTTTTTTGGAGGAGGGGGGGGTTGGTCGTGGGCCTGAACTCTGGGCCCTCAGCTCTTCAGCTCAAGGCTAGCGCTCAACCACTTGAGCCACAGCGCCACTTCTGGCTTTTTCTGCTTATGTGGTGCTGAGGAATTGAACCCAGGGCTTCATGCATGCAAGGCAAGCACTCTACCACTGAGCCACCTTCCCAGCCCCTCCTGATTTTTTGTTTTTTAACCATAAATTGTATATTTGAAAAATTAACCAGACCTTACAAATTGGCTATTTAACAGGATACAAAAGACCATCCAGCTGAATAATCTAATGGTATCTCAAACTTCTTCTGGGGACATATTTTCTGTGGCTTTGTGTGTGGGATTCCTAATTAGAAAGGTTTGTGGTTTGGGTTTGTTTTTTGTTCTTGTTTTTTACAAGTGGCTTATAATTTCTTGCTCCCTCTTGTGTCTATCTTTGTTACTGCATGTTTACTGTGTCCCAACCCACCAGACTGATCTCTGCAGTCCTCAAACATTGTGTTGTTTTCTTTTCATACTCCCAGTCTTCTTCCAAAAGGCAAGGAGAGCGCTGCAGGAATTTTCCTCGCTTCTCATTTCCTCCCAAGGGATGATCTGTAACCTAGTATTTTCCATAATTGTGCCAAAGGCTTGTACCAAGCTGTGCCAGCCTCTGTTAGGGGCAGTGCGAGGTCTCTAAGCTCTACAACAAGCAGCCTTCAAGCTCTTCTCAGCTCCCACTTTCCAAAACTCTAGGCCCCCCAAAGATGCCAGTTCCCCATCAGTGATCCAAATCAGACAGGATAGAAATCATGACCCCTCAAGGCCCTGGCAAGCCTTTCTAGGAAGCTGGACTTTTGATTGGTCTTTTCTCCCAAGGGAGGATTGTGAATCAGCCTTTATTCCTCCCTCCCCATTTAGTGCAGAGCTGTACTAGCCTGGGGGAAGGGCTATGGGAGTTCACATGAATTGACTTTTTTTTACTCACTGTGGCTGCTCTTGGCTTTGAGCTTGCCTTGGGTACTATGATTCCTATCTGTTTTTCAGGGGTTCACGTAAAAGCATTTTAGATTGCTAATTGTTATTAAGTCACTTTCTGTGGGGAAACAGGAACTGGGGCTTCCTATTCTGCCCACTTCCTGATTCGTTTTGTTTTAAAGTAGGGTAGCACCTTTAGAATCTGTTGTCTTTATTTGGAATTTAACCTGTTCTTTACTTGAGAAGTTACCATAAATGGATTGATTGAAAAAATGCAGTAAGGAGGGAAGGAAATAAAAATGAAATAAGGGAATTATGGGAGTGTTCTAAGAAATTTAATTTATAACAACCAAAAACACACATCTTTACTGTTGAACTGAAGGCCAAGGGGTTTATTATGGCTCATCAAACCAATAGTAATAGAAATTTTTTTAAATGCTTGAGATTTTGCTTAAAAGATATTTTGAAAAGAAAAAAATGTGAACAGCAACCACATGGGTGGTAAGTATGCTGAGCTTGACTGATTATTTCATAATGTATGTCATCATCAAGCCGTATGCCTTAAGTATATATAAAATATATAAATATATATTGAATGCTTGTCAATTATACTTAATAAGGCTGGATAGTCTGGGAGAATATGGTTAATAAAGCAAATTATTTTATATCTCTCCTTTTGAAAAATTACTGAAATGAATAAAAGTTATTTATCCACTGTGGCAGAGCAAAGCACCAACAGTGTTCTGGAAACACTCTGAAGCTCAGGTGTGTTTTTGATTCTGGCCAGTACCTGGTGAAGTAGAAGCAGGTAACTCCTGACTGTTGGGGTGAGGAGAGTCCACACCCCCAGCAGACTCAAGAGTGTTTCACACACACTGCTCGGTATACTACAGCTGGCTGTGCCTGTGCTTGCAGAGCAAGAAGACCTCCAAGTCAGGTAGATCCAGAACATCAAACGCAACTGAATCTGCACTGAAACAGACAGTAAAAGTTCCCATGCTACAGGAGGGTCTGTCTTCTCAGCAGACACAGTATTCTACTTCTGACAGAGATGGAAAGATTATTGTGGATGGTGTCAGACCTAGGACAAAAATCCTGTAAATCTGGCTATTTGGGAACCTTCCTATCACCTGATCATATCTCTGCTCAGAAACCCACAGAGGTTCCATTACCACATGAACAGATTTTATTCACAAATAAATATGAGTATTTAGCCAAGGATCACTGAAATTTGAAAAACATCAAAATGTGGCCAGGTTCTGGTGATTCATGTCTATAATCCTAGCTACTCAGGAGGCTGAGATCTAAAAATCAAGGTTAGAAGCCAGATTGGACAGCAAAGTGCTACTCCTATCTCCAGTGAACCACCAACAACAGCAAAAGCTTGAGCTGTGGCTCAAGTAGTAGAGTGCTAGCCTTGAATGGAAAAGCTAAGAGACAGAAGCCAGATTCTGAATTCAAGCCCCAGGACCAGCACAAATAAAATATGTAAAAATAATAGTGTCAGGTACATAAGAGATATGTGAACAGGAAACCAAGATGCTACACAACATGGAAGTATAATAACAAAATTTTAAAGTCATATGAGTTGAACAGTGAAGTAAAGGAAATTTTCAAGAGAAGGAATCACACAAAGTAATTGATAACAAGTAGAACAAGCTTTTAAAAAATTAGAATAATCTTAATCATTCAAATAATTGTGAAGAAGTAGGGCTGTTATGTTGACTTTTGACTTGTATTTAAGCTGAATCTTTCATTTTTCCCTATGCCTGTATATTATATTCAATTGAGAAATACTTTTTTTTAATGGATAGTTGATTCAGAATTCTCTCAAGTGATTGAAATCCCAGAGAAAGAGAAAAGAAAAGAAATGGGCCTGGTGGCTTATACCTGTAATCCTAGCTATTTAGAAAGAGGCTGAGATACTGTAGGACTTTAAAGTCAAAGGGAATGTTTATAATACATTGTAGTTAACAGAAAATCATCACCTTTAAGAAAAAAAGGAAAGACTAGAAAACTATATGCCAACTATTAGTCATTTGGTCTGAATAAACAAAGTTAATGAAGTAATAACTTTCTTCCTTTACAAAAATTCTCCACGGTGGTACCAGGGTTTGAACTCAGGGCCTTCCCTTCTCACCCAGCTTTCTTGCTCACAGCTGACATTCCACCATTTAAGCTATGTCTCCAATATAGCATTTTGCTAGTTAATTGAAGATGGAATCACACAGACTTTCCTACTTGGCTTCAAACTGTGATCCTACAAGATTCATTCTCCTTAGTAGCTAAGATTACAGATGTGAGCCACTGGCTCTGGGCTTACATTGTAAGGGCTGGGGAGCATAAAGCTCACCAGTATTATGCTTGCTTAGCATACACAAAACTGTGGATTTCCTCCCCAGCACCCTAAGGGTAAAAAAAACTTCAGCCTTTACATACACTTTATACTTCCTGCAGTAAATGAGCATTGCTGACACTGAATATTTAAAAGAATGTTTTACACACATGTGTGTGTGTGCGCGCACACACACACGTGTGTCTGAGTACAGACACATATACTTGAAATACCAGAAGGAGAGACTGTCTTCTTGGGATGTAGAATCACACTTTTAATTCTCATAAATACGGTGCAAGCATGAGTTAGTAAATAATGGAGCACAGCAATCAGAGCTGTGAGCTCACAGTGGTGGTGTACACAGACATCACCTCCATAACGAGCCCTTGAAAGGTCAAGAGGTATGTCTGAGCACCTTGAGAGTAGGGACAAGCAACGTCATTGTTTTCATTATAGGCACATTCTCTGCACTGCTCTACCCAGAATGCAGTGTCCTTCAAAGTTAATGAAGTCAACTTTCTTCCTTTAAGAAAATTCTCCATGGTGGTACCAGGGTTTGAACTCAGGGCCTTCCCCTCTCACTCAGCATTCTTGCTCACAGCTGGCATTCCACCATGTAAGCCATGTCTGTCCTCACTGTTCTGGAGTACAGACATGCAGAAGCAAGGAGCAGGCCTTAGTCAGGGCAAGGAGGGGCAGCGGTAGGAGGCAGGGGGAGACTTTTGAGCCACACTCATCTCTTCTTCCTCTGCCTGGGCACAAATCATTATGCTCCTCACCCGTATCCCAGAGAGAGATTGCTCTCTTTTCATTTAAATGAGAGAAAAAGATCACTTTCTCATTTATGCTCTGGAGTCCCTAAAACTATGGACTCCATTCTTGGGGTTCCTGGAGGGGTGTGACCATCAATATGTCACTCCTGGGAAATAACCAAGCCTCCTATCACTTCCTCCACAGCCTGCCTTAGAGGACTCAGAATGGGAGCCACAATCTGACAATCTCCTTTTAGCCCCTGTGCCACACCAAGCTGCTTCTGTAGGTGGTATGCTCTACACACATGTCATCCCTGACTCTCCTGTCTTCCTCCTTTGTGCTTCCTAGGCATCTCTCAGCTCCCAGGTTGATCTGCAGAAGAAGAAGCGGCGGGCACCAGCTCCTCCACCACAGCCACCACCACCAAGTCCCCTGGTCCCCAATCGCAGGGAGGACAAGGAAGAGAACAGAAAGAGCACAGTGGGTGAGTTTGGCTTGCTCTCTGCATGCCTCCAGGATGCCTGCTGCATGTGCCTTATCAGCACGCTATTAACACTCAGTGCACTCAGCCAGGCCAGCATTAACTCAGGACACCGTTACACTCAAGAAAGACAGTCCAGAAATGAAGAATTGTAAGTTTATCTTCTAGCTCACTAGCAGTATGTATGGGCATTAGGTGGGTATTGAGGATTGGGTGTGGTAGGAAGGGTGGAGAGGCTGACAAAGCTGGGAAGGTAACAAGGAGTATGAGTGTGTTTGACAAGTTTGTCTCACTGATGGGCGAAAGATCATTTCCTGAGATGACATCCTCAGACTGCTTTGAAAGACATCTAGCATTTGCAGTCATTTTGGGCCCTGATGAGATTTAGGTAGCTGTGAATCCCTAATTTGAAAATCCTAAAGAATCCTCCAAAATCTGCAAACTTTCAAGCACTGACATCAAGCCACAATTGGAAATTTCCTCCCAGTGAAATGTCTGTTTCATGCACAAAATTATCTAAAATGTTATCTCCAGGTTCTATTGGTAAGGAAGATATAAAACATAAATAGATTTCATATTTGAAATTGGGTCTGATCCCCAAGATATAGCTTATTATGTTCTAAAATTGGGGAGAAAAAAATCTGGAATCTGAAAGTTGTCTAGTCCTAAGCATTTAAGCTTAGGGATACCCAGCCTGTAAATGTGTCCAGTAGTTTCCTGACCATCATGATTGCAATTGATCTCCATTTGCATAGCTCTTATAGAGGGTCTTAGAAAAGATCCTGGTATACTTTGTGAATAAGAAAACCCAAAGGAAAAGATGGAATCCTAATAATGATAAGCAGAAAGTGACCTGTGAATCATTATCCTCCACCCTCAGGTGAACAGGAGAGATGGGAAAGGAAGGTACTTAAGCTCCATTTCATTTTAAAATCAATTCAGAGTTTTGTGTTATTTCATAGATACAGGAACAGAAATCACTTTTGCAGGGAAGAGATTGGAACATGGCACAGTGTAATGTCCACCAACAATGAAGCCTTCTCAAAGAATACCACGTGACTATGTGGAAGTGTGTGTGTGTGTGTGTGTGTGTGTGTGTGTGTGTGTGTGTGTGTGTGTGTGTGTGTGTGTGTGTGTGTGTGTATCTTTAGTGAGGTGCTAGTGGCTTACACTCATAATCCATAATTACTCAGGAGGTTGAGATCTGGGGATGAAGGTTCAGAGCCAGCCCAGGAAGGCAAGTCCATAAGATGCTTATCTCTAGTTAACCAGCAAAAGTTTGGAAGTATAGCTCTAGCTCTAGCGCAGCTGAGCACCAGCCTTGAACGAACAAAGCTGAGGGATAGCACTCAGGTGCTGAGCTCATGCCCTAGTTCCAGTCTCCAAATAAAGAAATAAAGGCATCAGAGCTCTTCCTGAAGCCATCAGACAACTTGCTGGGGCCTGAATCAGCCCAGGTAGGCCCCTATTTTGACAGTGTGTCTGGCCCCAGAGGAAAATAATCTCAAAGATAAGTGGCTGCATTGTCAAGGTCCAGAGCCTTAATAAGGGCTATTTGGGTGTTTGTCAGCATTTTCCCCATTAATCAATACCTCACTTTCAATGCTCTAGCATTTCATAGCCTGAAAATCAATTACCTTAAGAAGCAGTAACCTATATTTCATGCCAGTTCATCCTCTCTCCCAGGAGACAATACTATTAGATTTTAAAAAATCATATCAATGGATTGTTCAATTAAACCAAGTTTTCTCCTATTTCATGATGAGATACTCCCTTTCTCTTTGGAAAGGGGCAGACCCTTCACATTTAGAAAGCTCCTTGTAGACATTCTCAGAAGCATCTTCTAGAAGTAACCCTGTGGATGAGGCTGAGTTAAGCCCAACTTCCAGAGCAGACAGTCCATTTCAAGCCAGGAAAGACCCGCTCACACAGCCAAGAGAGACACACTTCTTTATGAACTTGGTACTTAGAGTACCTTCTCCACCTGGGGTAAGCTGGTGCCCTTGCATGCCTAAAGAGATGCAAGGTTGGTACTCTAAAGTAGAGGAGTTATGAATAATAGTACTTGGCTACATGTATTTCTTCCTGGTCTGTGCGAGACAAACTTTCATCCCTGTCAGAACTCCTTGTGAATTAAAATTCATCAGTAGTACAACATCAAATCCAGACCAAGTTTAGGACTCAGGCTGAAAGGAAAACAGTAGGCCCTGTCCACAAAAAGTGTTAAGGACTTGTTCTACTCAGACATCTACATATAAAAAAGAGGTTTATTTTGGAGCTTTCACTAAAACAGTGGTTTAGCTAGTTTGGGTCTTAATCTATTTGGAAGCATAAATGAACCTTCGAACATCCTTCCCGTGTGCCTTGCCCTCAGCATGACTTCTCACTGAAGGCCACCTTCATGGGCCTGACTGGAGCACCAGCCAGACTGATTCTGGATTACTTGCAGTTTGGTGGAGGAAATGATGTTTTGATAGGGAGAAATTAACATTTTCCCACATTTAGAGAACTATATCCAAGAGAAGTAATAAGCAAATCTGTCTCTTGGTAAAGAAGTGGTATTTCTTAATAACTTTTTAATCACTTGAAGCAAAAATATATGATTATTAAGAGACTCTCAGTTGGGAAGCTTGAAGAAAGTTATTGAAAGAAATGAGAGTAAACATTACCTATGACCCAGGTCATTCTTATCATTTATTTCATTAAGTCATTGGCCTTTATATTTTTTCATTAGCCTAGAAAGCCATTTTTATATAAAATAGTGTGTAATACAAACAAAGGTGTTCTTCAGCTTCCTTACATGCAGTGGAGCTGGGCCCATCACCTCTAACTTCTTCTGTAATTTAGGACTCTCTTCAAATGAAACTGAAAATTACTGCCTTAAACAGTAAAAGGGGTACAGTGTAAATTGGCTAAAAAGCGGCAAGCAAAGTCACTGGCCAGTCTACCCATATTAAATGGATGGATATGGAAAAGAGTTAGGTAGAACACAGTTCTGTGACCCTGAAAAAGACTTACTGTGAAAAATAGGAACGAGTGAAGGTATGGCTCAAGAGTCAGAGTGGCAGTGCTGTTTATGGGGTTCTCATTTATAGTTTCAACTCCAGCCGTTTACTTAGTTGTGCCTGCCAGAAACAATTTATATCCAGGCATACTTTTCCAAATTGGCTTGGTGATGGAACACTACAAATATAAATGTTGGGGTGTGTTGTGATTGCATATGGTGCCAGTGGAGCTTGGATTTGATACTGGATAAGATTTTGGTGTCTGGTGTGGCTGGATGTGATGACTGGTGAGTAATGGCCATGTGAGTGTGTGGTCTCTCAGAAGGCCAGGGAGGGATCTTTTGGCTTAACTTTCTGAAGTCCCTCCCCATTGATTCCATGTAGGTGTTGGACGGCAGGTGCCTCAAAAGCCTCCCAGAGGCGCAGCTCGGGGTCCACCCCAATTAGTGCTTCCCCCACCCCCACCTTACCCTCCTCCTGACACAGATGTGGTGGAGCCTCTCGGCTTTCCTGGGGAAGGTGCTGGTTCCGAGGCCTCAGAGCTGAGACCCAGACGTACGTGCCTTTTGTATCCCTTCTGGCTGTGTCACTTGGGGTGGGACTGGGTATCTAGACTGTCCACTGTCACCTTTGGATGTCTGTGCCTTTCCTTCCCAGCTTTACTTTCCAAATGCTCCATGCAGTGTGTTCTGTTTTCAAGAGAATGCATTCCGAATGCCACGCAGATGTAAGCAGCTAGTGGTTCATATCTGTGGTTAGTCTTCAGATGGAAGTGGGCCTAGTGGGTGGAGGTAGTGAGTGAGAAGCTCGTGTTCCCCAGTTAGAAAATAATCTCTGAATGTCTGCTGACAGCCACAATGGCCTGCCCAGCAGGGTAACTTGGGAGTTTGATGGGAGCCCCACTCCACAGGGAACATACACAAAGGTATTGTGCTCTAGGGCCTGAGAACTTAATTATACATTAGGCCAAAGCTTATGGCCAGTGGCCAGGCCTGGGTACTGCTTCTCTGCAGAAAAAGGAATCTGACAAAGCAGAAGGGAACCAGTTTGAAATAGGCAGAAAACAGAATTATACTTGTATTTTGCTTGTTTCTTAGCAGCCTTGTCTTGGGTTTTCCTCATGGTTTCTGGAGATTTCTTTAGAACTTTAGTAAGCATTCAGCATAGCATTTCTGCCCTGAGAAGGTTGAGAGTTTTCTAAACTTATACACATTCAGATGGAATCACTCACATGACAGCCCTGTGTATGTCTTAGCTGTGTGATGACAGACACCATCCTGGACCACATGTTCCCAGCTGTGCAGTGTCCCACAGTAGTATCCCAGTGATGGGCCATTGCCCATGGAAGTGTGTGTTCAGCCCTCTGTTGAGAGAGTTTGTATTTGGCCAACATGGGAACCATCTTCTTGATTGTGGGTAGAAAAGATCATTACAATATTATTTCTTTGCTTTTCTAGACAAAATAGTCCTCAGTTGTTTTATCTTTATCCACAAATCATTCTTTTTTGTGTACCACTACTAGAGCTTGAACTCAGGGTCTGGATGCTGTTTTCACTTTATCCTTCAGGGCTAGCATTCTATCACTTAAGCCACAACTCCACTCTCAAGGTCTTGATGGTAGATTGTAGATAAGAGTTTTGTTGTCTTTCCTGCCTGGGGTGGCTTCAGATCTTGATCCTGAGATCTCAACTCCTGAATAGCTAGGATTACAGGCATGAGCCACCAGTGCCCCAGCCACAAATCATTCTTTAAACCCTTCAGATATTTTTTTTATCATCTTGACACTAGACATGTTGCTAAATGTAAATGGACTGATATAAGGTATCCAATAGTTAAGAGTTAATTAACCATACCAATAAGAAAGATGTCAGCTGTAGAATAGATGACACTAGGCCATTGCATGTCCGGAGAGAGGGGGCCAGGGGTCTTTAAAGGTGGCCTATCCTGAAGCTGCTCTCCTTAACTCAGCATCTCCTTACTGAGGAACAAGTGAGGGAGAAAGATTAAGCTGAATGAGCACAATGCAGCTCAGCGTATCCCTTTGGCCATCAAGGGGCTACTGCAGCATCCATAGTTTGGTGGTCTGTGTGGGGTGGAAGAGCCAAGTATAGACCCTGAATTAAACATATCTCCACAAACCAGCTGGCATTCGCTTCCTCTTTTTTGAGGGGCACCCCCTATATTTGAAAAAGATTTGGGAAGGGCTCATAGAAACTTGGAGGCAAAGCTTCCTTCCATGTCTTTGCTGCTGTGAAGACATTTCCCACTCTGCCTTCAGACTTTCTAAGAGGGTGTGATAATCAACAGCAAAAGATTGGATTGTTCCTCTTGCCTTGGAGCTTCTTCTCTCCTCTTGTGCCCACTGCCAACTCTCTGTGAGTTCATTCCTCCAGGAACATGTCACTGAGATTTTCCCCATGATGCCATTCCCCTCCTCATCCCTCTCATGGCACAGAGATATCTATAATAGAATATAGAAGAATAGGTCTAGAGAGGAGGCTCCAGGAGACATTCACTCTCCACAGTTCTCAACAGCTTGGAGGTAGCTCAGAGTAGACAGAATTTCTCTCCTGCTTCTTTCTCTTTTCTCCCAGTTGTGCTCAGAGTCACACACATTCAACCCTTTTATGTTACCTAATTAGCAGGACTGGCCTGTCTATTGTTTACCACAGTGAGAATCCAGGATTGCCTGCTCAACCAGGCAGACTGCAACTGGCCTTCTTAGGAATAGCTGGGGGAAAATGAATCCTTTGTGTTTATTTTGTAAAACTTTTTTCCCATCATGCTGAAATGCTAGTGGTACTTTTACCACTTGCAGGTGTCTTGAGGGAGACATAAGTGGGTTGGAACACCAAGCATCAACAGTGAATTTATGCCCTTGTATGCTTCTCACCTGCACTCCAAGACTGACTGTAGATGCTTTGTTAGATGCTCAGTAGATATTTGTATGCCAGCTACAAGCTTTTGCATATCTCCTCCTGAGTTCAACTATAAAACTGTGTTCCTTGGCAAAGAGATACCATGTTCCCAGTGGAAACAACCTAAGAACTTACAGGGGCAAAATGATCTACCAGGAATCCCTCGTACAATCCCTCATCTAGTTCTCCCCACCCCCAGCTCCTTCATCCTGGGGAAATTAGCTGAGATCCCCTCCCACTGTAAGTGATGTACTTACTTAGGGGGATGGACCCTCAGTCTCACTCCACCCATCACCTGAACTTTTTTCGGTATGTGCTAAAACTTCCATGAGACTCCTTTGGCTTTCTCGTGTCTCCTGTGATTTGTATAACACATAATATATTGTAATGATATGGTTAAAATAAAAGCAGGACTAGCCAAATAAGGCTAGTCCTCTACCTACACTTCTCCTTTCTTGCTTTTACAGACCCGTGTAAATGCTCTGAGCTAGACTACTGAAATCCTTTCTTACCTAGAGTTTCACTTTCCATGGCATTAGTTACCCAAGGTCAACTATGGTCTAAAAGTATCAACAGGAATATTATAGATATCATTCATACATTCCGAGGTGTGTGTTGTTCTGATGTCCAGCTCCGTCCTGTCCAGGCCATGAATCAACCTTACCATATATGTTACTGGCCCATTAGGCACTTATCAGCTGTCTCCATGAGCACATTAATGGTGGGTGCTGCAGTGCTTGTAGTCACCCTCACTTTATTTCATACTAGCTCTGGGATGCAGGACTAGTGTTGATGGCAATTCAGTAAAGCTTCCTTGAAGTAAAAAGGTTTTCTTCTTAATTAAGGAGGAAAAACAGAAATCATGTGTAGTAGTAAATGAATGTTGTGTGTTTTCTATCATCATCCACTGGTTGTTTTGGAACATATTCTCTATGGATAAAGGAGGGGACTACTGTATACCCATTTAGAATCCAGAGACTTGCGTCTTAGTAGTAAGAAAAGAAAATAGGGCTAATGAAGTTGTGCGTTCAGTTTGTGAATCTTAAGAATATTGGATCTTACTGGGCAACATGTCTCATGCCTGTAATCCTAGCTCTATTTGGGAGGTGGTGGTTAAAAGACAAATGGAAGCCCTTACTGAAAATACAAGGGGAAGAAAATTTTTTGGAGAAGGGACATGGGTCAAGTTGCACAGTACCTGCCTAGTAAAGCACAAGGCCTTGAATTCAAACCCTAGAATAGCAAAAAAAAAAAAAAAAAAAAGGAGGAGGAGGTAGATGAGGAAGCAGAAGGCTCTCATTTAAAATTACTTCCTAGTAGAATACATAATCTTATACCTATCAAAATGCAGCCTTTTAGAAGCCAGTTGAGGGCAAGTGTGCCCTCACTTTGTCTGCCATCACTTTGTAATAACATTGAAGCACCTTATGAATGATCCGTACTGCCAGCCTCTTCATGGTCAAACCTTGTGTTTTATGTTACAATAACACTACACACAGAATGAGCTCTATGATCTCTCAAAACTCCATGGCACAGACTTCATCTTCAATAGGCTGCGTGTGGGTTTCTTCTTTTGGTACTTGTCCTTGCCCTTGAACTCAGGGCCTGGGCACAATCCCTGAGCTTTTTTGCTCAAGGCTAGGGCTCTACCACTTGAGCCACAGCTCCACTTCCATCTTCTTATTCTTTTTTTATTTTTATTTTTTGGTGGTGGTTAATTGGAGATAAGAGTCTCACAGATTTACCTTCCTGGGCTGGCTTCGAACCACCATCCTCAGATCTCAACCTCCTGAGTAGCTAGGATTATAGGTGTGAGCCACTGATTACTGGCATGGGTTTCCTTTTTATATTTGTATACTGGTATCAGGGCTTGAATTTAGGACATTGTACTTTGACTTGACTTTCTTGCTCATGACTGGTGCTCTTGAGATATGCCTCCAAGTCTACCATTTTGCTGGGTAATTGGATATGGAATTTCTCTGACTTTTCTTTCCAGGCTGATTTCTAGCCACTATCCTTCAAGTCTTGGCCTCCTAAGTAGCTAGGATTGCAGTCATAAGCCACTGATGCTCAGCTGTATGTGTTTGTTAGCACAGTTGTTGAGAACAAAAATATAATAACACTCTATTCTATACTCTTTGGTCTTTTTCTTCTTGTTGATAAGCTTTCATATTAACCATTATATATCATGTATGTAAATACTGTCTGTGTATGCATGTCTCAGCCAAAAGAATTATGTGCATTTGGATTTTGTCCCATAACTTTCTAACCAGCTTGCTTTCTGCTTGTGTTTGATTTCAATTGAATCCTTACTCTGAATCATTCTACATAATGGAGCCAATTCTCTTAGTCACATTGAATTGTTTGTTTACAAGATTTACAGTACTGATTATAATTAGGCTATTAACAAGTTATCAATTACTTATTCCAATTAGAAGACCCTGGGGATTTAAGGATCAATGCATACGGAGCTCAATTACAGATCTTCAATTTGCTTTAAATGACTACAATTAAACCACCCAATGACTGTCATTTTCTCACACATTTTCCTCTACCATGCTTGAGCAAATCTTTCTTTAGATGATGTACACTTGTAGGGGAATTGGCCAAGCATTGTGTGGCACAGAGAAAAGACAAGTCACATTTCTCTAGATGCAAGGATAGCACTGACAACAATCATGTCAGTTCTAGCTGATTTTTTTTTCTTAATTTGTGAACAGGTGTCCTAAAGCACATGAAAGAAATTCTAAAATAGGGAAATAAGATGGGAAAATAACTACCATTTTGAATTAGAAGAAGACACGAGTTTCATAGATGTAAATTTAATAATAGTTCTCACTGTAGGCCAGTGTTCTGAAGAGCAGCTCAGAAGCTGTATAGAATGGGCCACACCTTAAAAGTTTGGGCCCAAACATTTAAAAAATCACCAGGCACCTCATTCTTACATCTGAACCCCAATGAAATGCCTTTCTGGTCTCAAAACAAAGCCATTCAATTCAAAGCTTGGGACACAGACACAATTCTGTGAGTCTTGTTCATCCTGGAAGTTGTCCTTGGGGCCTCTACAGGTATTTAGAGATAAGAATAAGCCTAGAGAAGCACACTTGCACTTGCCTGTTTATTTGCCACTTTGCTGCCCGTGTATATGTAGAGCCAGCCGCAAGCTGCTTAGGCTGCCCTGAGAAAAGACAGAGCATCTGGGAAAACAGGAAGGGGATCAAGTACATATAGTCCTTTTCATAGAATGGCAGGAAATTGTTGACTGGGAGCAGAGCCTGTCCCTACTCAGAAGGACATTAGAGAAACTGGAAACAAATTTGTTGCCTTTTATTTTTGTACCTTGGAAATCACTGAATTTACCTAGAATAGACTAAAGATGAGCATTTACAAAAGTTATTATGACATATTTTATACTTCTTGTAAATACTGTGTTTCCCATCCTTTGCAAAAAAAATAGTGTCTATTTATACTTTTTTTTCCCAGACAGCTGATTACCATTTACCAACATATCACTCAAAGGACTAACAAATATAAACAGGAATGCTGAAGAGAAGAAAAATAGTTTCATTAAATTGGGGACAGATTTATTTTTTGATTGTCATAATAACCAAGCATTAAGTTTACCCAAATAATTACACCTCTGTGGCCTGTGACTCCTGAAGCATTAATTTGCAACATGAAGTCAAGTTATGCATAGAAACACATACATATATGTATATATGTGTATATATACAAATATGTTTATGTTAATATATATATATGAACCTTTATATATACTTTCTATTTTTTATGTATTTTATTTTTTTTGTTGGTCATGGGGCCTGAACTCTGGGCCTGGGCACTGTCCCTCAGCTCTTTAGCTCAAGGCTAGCACTCTACCATTTGAGCCACAGCGCCACTTCCAGCCTATTCTGCTTATGTGGTGCTGAGGAATTGAACCCAGGGCTTCATGCATGCAAGGCAAGCACTCTACCACTGAGCCACCTTTCCAGCTCTTTATATATAATTTTATATATAGCTTTTTGTATATATTCACACACATACATACACACCCATATGTAAATTTTTTAAGAGTTATGAGTTCTTTCTGGGTTCATATAAAGTCCTTCCCTAAAAGAAGGTATGTTTATGATATTTTTCTTTTTCAAAATTGGTGCAGAATTTTTATTAAGGCCTGTACTTTTTGCCAGTTAATCTGTAGATGGGAGTCACTCACTCAGCATTCCCTTACTGACAGTAGACTATTACTACATTATGGGTCTTAGGGATGTATGTGTGATAGTGTGAATTCAGGTGTAATCCTTTTTAGTTTTTTGTATTTTTTTTGAGGGGGGGTCTGGTCGTGGGGCCTGAACTCTGAGCCTGGGCGCTGTCCCTCAGCAATTCAGCTCAAGGCTAGCGCTCTACCACTTGAGCCACAGTGCTACTTCCGGCTTTTTTTCTTTGTGCTTATATGGCGCTGAGGAATCGAACCCAGGGCCTCAGGCATGCAAGGCAAGCGCTCTACCACTGAGCCACCTTCCCAGCCCAAGTGTAATCCTTTTTAACGTTAATTCCTGTCCTCCAAGGCTTTTGGAGACTCAATAGTACTTCAGTGTGATGGCCTTTAGTGCCATACTAGAGAAAACAGTAGGACTTCAGGACCGGCGACAAGCTTTCTCCTTATAAACAATGGACCTCAAAATACACCAGCACTTGATATCTAGGATTATGTTTGAGCATATCTCCATTATC
This sequence comes from Dipodomys spectabilis, assembly GCF_019054845.1. Classification (NCBI taxonomy): domain Eukaryota; kingdom Metazoa; phylum Chordata; class Mammalia; order Rodentia; family Heteromyidae; genus Dipodomys; species Dipodomys spectabilis. The sequence goes on along the minus strand of NW_024870769.1, from coordinate 10,673,839 downwards.
TCCATCATCAAGGTCAGATACATTGATCTGAAAGTGACAGCATCACAAAGCAAGTCATAAAAGTAACTTATACTCCTTTACAAAGAGGAGCAAATGGCCATTGTGTACCAGCTGATGCATGTCTCTGCTTGTAAGCAAGCCCAGGTTTCAAACCAAATCTCAGTAATTTTATTTGAAGCCCTGAGAGAGACCTAAGTGGGTTAAGTGATAGTCCTTACAGTGGACACAATTCTGTGGGTTAGATCAAGAGACTCTTAGCAACAAACCTAGAAAGACAGAGAAGATGGGAAAGCAATGCTAACATAATTTGGCTAACAAATCACTCTCTATGCAGTGTTAAATCCCCAGGGGTTCAAAGATGACTAATACTGGCAGACATTTATTTCTCCATGAGTTTGCATTCATATTTTGCCATCTATTTTCCCCCCACAGTTTATTGCTGTGCCTCATTCCCTACTCATGGCAAGCGCGTCTGATGGACAGGCCTCTTCCTGACCTTTCCTGGTGTCTCTGCTGTCCTGGCTTGATGCTGTTGTCATTCTTCATTTTTCCTCCTCATTTATATACTCACAGTTTACTTTTTTTAGAATTTATATAGAAATACAGCAATTACAGTGATTTGATTTGATCCAGCTTCCTATTTCTTTGTAGGAGAGAAAGACTTTGCAATGTAAATTCTACGTTTGATGATGGTGATCTCCCTGACATTCATTGATACGTGGATCTGTTTTTGTGAACAACGTTCACTTTATTTTAATTCATTATTAATTCATATTTTTCCTACCATTCTGTTCCAGAATTTAGTTCTACTTTTTCTTCAAAATTATATTGTATCCATAAATTATTCAGTGTCATCAACTTGGAATATTCTGCCAGTCTGGTAAAACAAAATACCTAAACAAGTGAGCTATAAATAAAACCTGTTTGAACTCACAACCTGTGATATATCCCTACCCATTTAGAGTTTCATGGGGTCCAACTCCTCTGTTACCCTGTTGCTGCGTACTTTTCCATTTGGCTAGTTTACAAAAAGAAGAAGGGTGTGTCTCATTTCATGGAATCATTATTCATTCATCATCCACTCAACACTGATTGAGCACATACTTCGTGTATTCCAAACATGGATTTCATATATCTGTGGCTCCTCATACATGTGGAAAGTAAGGATGGATTCATTGGATGAGTACTGGTCTAGAGGCTTGGGTAGTGTGTTCAGTGACCCATGACAACCATTTCTGTGCAGGATGCTGCTGCTCTTCCTGGAATGCAAGAACCCAGTTACTGGTCATATCAGCCATCCCACAGACAAACCCACTAGGTGATTATATATGAAGATCTAGGGATTAACAAAAAAATACAAGTAGCTCTTGCTTACTTTGATTATCTTATTGTTGTTGTTGTGCTGGTACCAGGGCTTGAACTCGGAGCTAGGGCTCTGCCCACTGGCTTTTCCTCTCAAGGCTAGCACTGTACTACTTGAGCCGTAGCTCCACTCCCAGCTTTTTAGTGGTTAATTGGAGATAAGAGTCTCACAGATATTTCTACCTGGGAAATGGGCTATCTTAAAACCAGAATCCTCAGATTTCAGCCTCCTTAGTACTAGATCACAGTTGTGAGTACTTGGAAAAGCTTTTGTTGCTTGCAAAGGCATGTTTGTTCTTGTAGCTTTCCCATGTATCTCTCCAGAGGACTTTTTAAAAATATATATATTATTTCTCAAAGTAAGAAAAAAGAATCATACCTTTTATTTGTAGAACTGTTGTCTAGTTGATCCAATGAAAATATAACTGACTTATGTAGAAATGTCCACAGCAAATCATAGTCTGAATAACAAAGCCCATTAGGTGCTAGCTACTCGGGTAGCTAAGATCTGAGATCACCATTCAAAGCCAGTCTAGCAGCCAAACCAAGAAACTGTCATCTCCAGTTAGTGAGTAAAAGGCCAGAAGTGGAGCTATGGCTCAAATGGTAGAGCACTGGCTTTGAGTAAAAATGCTGAGAGAAGGAGGCCCTGAGTTCAAGCCTCAATACTGGAACACACACAAAAATAATGATAATACTAGAAAAAGAAACTAGAGCTACATTGAACCAATATGGTGCTATGTGTTGACAAGGGAAAAAAATTATTCACAAGAAACAAGTTAGAAATTGTCTCTCTTTTTTCCCCCTGAAATAAAGGACTCTTGTCTGCTAAACAGCAGTCATCTGGCCTCAGATCATTAAGTGAGAAAAGTCTAAACAAGAAAAGGTAATGTTTACAAAATGTTGAGAAAAGTGTCAGGATTTGTGATCCAGACATTAAAGATTGTGGAAGATTGTCTATAATTACAGCAATAAAGCATTTGTGTTGGAAGTAGCTATTATGCTGCAGGAAAATGGCAGCAGAAAAATCTCAAGACAAAGCATTACAGAGACAGGGGAGGTGATGCCACTGAGAATTATTGGCTAGAGAAACAAAATAGAATGCAGAAAATCATGAAGTCTATTGAAAATAGAAGACAAGAGATAGGTGGGAAGGGAATCAATTCTGAGTAGTCACTTTCCATGAGGGATATGATTTGACCATAGCCCTCTGTCTACTTGTAGATTATGAAGTCCACAACAAACGTGGATGGTTAATTTTTGACAATACGGCCTGACTTATCTCTGTGGAGGATCACCTGATAGCCTCATACATTGTTGGGTAGAACTCAGGGCAGATTAATGAGCAAGTCTTGAAGACTTGCCATGGCACCATGCCAAGAACCAGTGTTAGAATCTGCTAGGAATCATACAAGTTACCAAGGTGAAACTTTTTTTTCTTCAAACCTCCAGCATCTTATCATTTCTGACTCACTCCAGAACCAATCTGTCCTTGTGTGTTATTTCTGCACCCTATAACCTACAGGAGAAGACTTGGTTCCTCTTCTCCATCTGAATAGAAGAGACACACAAGTCAAGTAGACCCGATGCCTGGCCTGGGGTCATACAAGTTCGCAGAAAGAAAAACCCCAGGAGAATCAAGCTCCATAGCAAATCCTAAAGTAGATGAGTTAGGCTTAAATGCTTTACATTTTCACCGTGGAGGCCAGGTCAACTGTGGGCAATGGAAGATGCTCTGATTTCTGGACCACAGTCAGGTTTGTATGATTGTGTCTATCATCTCGGGTCACCAGTTCAGTTTTTTTCTGTGAAAAATCTTTTTTGTTTTATGTAAATGTTATTAGTTCTCTAGCTGAAACAATTTAGAGGCATCTTCAAACTGTCTCCTCTCTGGTATTTCATTTTAGCACCCATTATAATCAATCACACGTTGCATCTGTGTTTGTGATGCTTATCAGCTGCTAATTTTCACAGTTTTCATGTTAATTTGGATCCATAATACGATACAGTTGGTTCACAACTTTCATAGCTCATGCAATTGGATTCAAAACATTTCCACAGGCAGACTAACATTTTCCATACCAAAACAAACTTTTCTGCAATCAATGTAGGATTATTCCTTCCCCACATATCAACAAGAGGTAAAGCCCTCCAGTAATCACAGCCTCTTTGTTGCTCCATGTCCTGGAATCAATCCAGAACAGAGTACTTGCTTCCTTCCTCCCCTGTGAGATATGTGTGTATGTGTGATGTGTGTGTGAACTGTTGTAACATTCTTATACAAAGAATGTTGAAGAGGGAAAAGAAGCCCTCAAGAACTAGTTTTCCGTTTTCACTATTTATGGTAGAACAGCTGAAAGTAAACTCAAAACACTTCAATAAAAACAAAACCCAGGCTACTAAATAAAATGAGGTTTAGTAACCTGGGTATTTAGGGGTTTTGTTTCTCATTGGTAGCAACACACAAATTGATGACTCAAACTGAATAACTCTCTTTAGTGTAAGTTCTGTGATTTAAATGTACCATTACTTCTTTTGTTCTATATGCTTTGTAACTCTTATTTCTCTAAGATTGCCAGGTACAGAGGCTCATACCTATAATCCTAGCTACTTGGGAAGTAATGATCAGAAGGATTACAGTTTGAGACTAGCTAGCTAGGGCAACAACAAAAATAATTGCAAGACCTCATTTCAGTCAATAAAAAAAGTTGGATGTGGTGGTGTGGGCCTGTCGGACAAGCTATTCAGAAGGCATAAATAGGAGGATCACAGTCCAAGACAGCTGGGGCATAAATGAAAAACTTTATTCAAAACAACTGAAGTACAAAAACTGGGGACATGACTTAAGTGGTAAAGTACCTACCTAGCAACTGCAAGACCGTGAGTTCAAACCCCTGAAAAAGAACAGTAACAATGCATCTTCATTATTATGAATTAAGGTGCATGAGTCAAAAGCCTGTGTCTACCTGTATTTTCAGTAAAGAGAAAGAAGAAAGAGATTAGAGCTTTGGGATTGGACATTTTGCTTCCAAGTTGGAAGGTTGTGTTTAAGAGAAAAAAGTGTGAGGATAAAAACAAAATTTAAAACCCAAATCAAAACAAAAGAGCCACTGTATGTTATATTTTCTTCTTTGTCCTGTGAGAAACGAGGACTAAAGAACAAAAATAGCCTCCTATGATTTAAATGCACAAGAAGAAGGAGGAGGAGGAATATAAAGACCTTTTTCCATTATGCAGCCCTGAGCTAAAGATGACTATGTGGCCTATAGACTTCACCCAGTGAAGTTACCAGTGTTAAAAAAGTCAGGCTTGACTTGAAATGCAAGCTCCTGCTGAAGTGTACCAAGGGCAGTCTGTACCATACATTGCATTGTCCAGGGAAGCCTGGACGGTAGGTGAGCAGCAAGTGTACCCTGCCCTCAGGCTGAGATCCCTGCATGACACAGGAAACCCTCTCCCCAAACCCCTGACAGTGATGCTGGGGCCAGTTTTTTTTTTTTCTGATAAGAGATTCTAGCACAAATGATTCTGCATCCCCTTTCACATCCCACTGATGTGCGTGGGGCCTTTCTGTGACCATCCTGAGCCTCCAGCATGTGGTTGTCTGACATGTCACTCAGCGGACACATGTCCTGCTTTTTCAGTCTTGGCCTCCGTGGCTAAAATATTATGTGAAAAGACTGAGTGAATTGAGTTTAATAAATACAACAATACTAGTGAGTGGTTGTAAGTGGAGACTTTAGTCTCCAGTAGTGAAATTAGACACCTATATTGATATTATAAGACGACTAATGGGATTAGCAGCTTTTCTTTACTTTATATCTCTTTCATAGCTTACATACCAAGAAACCTGAATATGTACTACATATAATTTAATAAGTTTTGACACGTACCACTCAACGTCAAGGCCACAAGCATAATCCATCACCTTCAGAGTTCCCTTGTGTCATTTGTCCCTGTTCCTACTGTGTGCATGTTACTCATAACTTTACATATGTATTAATTTACAACAATGCTAGAAATCTAATGGGAAAGGTTTGAAAGGCATATGTTTTAAGGACAGATGCTAAATGTGAAAGCAGACAATTAGGTGTTAACATCCTTGGAGATGAAGTCACATTATTGATTTGTAAAGGAGAATGGGCCTTGGCATTTCTGTAGTTAGAACAGAAGCCTGAATCCATCATCTGTGAAATGAAAATGTGGGGGCGTAAGCAAACACACAAGGCACTGAATGCTGTTCCCTGTCCAAGTTCTTCAGAGAAATATAGATTGTTCTTAGCGGCGTTGTGTCTTCCTGCCGGACAGACAGGCACTTTCTGCCCACCGCCTTCACTGCGCTAGCCAGCCTGGGAGCCACTGTCTTGAGTGCTAGCTGGAACCAGAAGCCTGCTTCCCATCTGGAGAGTAGGCAGGGGCCCATGCCAGGGCAGCGTCTTCCTGGGCCCCACTGCAGGGGGTCAGCTGCCCACCTGCCTCCCCACTAGGTTAGCAGGCATCTGAAGGCCTGGCTTCTTAAGGAATGGCAGTTCTTGGTTAACAAGTGGCTTTACTTGCATATTTTCACCACCTGGGGGAGCCCTGGTTATCCCAGTGATAGACAGCTTTGCAGAGAATGGAAACAAAAATATATTTTTTAAAAAATCAACATCAGAGCTTTGCTTTTTTTTTTTCTTTGCCAGTATTACATTGCAGCCAGTCACACAAAAGGAGTAGGGCTTGATGACTAAGCTTCGCTTTTCACAAAAAGAAGGAAATATGGCCGAAAGGGTTTCGTGACTTGCCTAAAATTCACACACTTAGGTAGGGTTTGTGTTCAGATGATCAGACTCTTCACCCGCAGTTGCTGGGGTGATCAGTGGCTCTAAAAAGGATGTGTGTACCTGTAGTTCCACCCACACACATGTACATACATGCATACATGCACGTGTGTACACAAATACATTATATATACATGTGTGTATGTGTATATACACATACACATCTTCACAATGTATAAATGCACAGCTATGCAGGAGGAATCTTATTGTATGTGCATAAATGCCACGTCTGCACATGCATGCATACAAAAATGCAAATGTGCACATGTGATCAGTGCCTGTATGTATATGTATATTGTATATACATATATATGTATATATACATATATATGTTTATGTATATTGTATATATATATATCATACATGTCAAAGTATGAGGTCAGCACAGTATGTAATGCTCTGAGCTTGTTACTGCTGCTCTGCACTCATCTACATTCACACATGTACACCCAAATGCGTGCTTGGCCCCTTGGCAGGCTTTGCAGAGACTGTGAACTTGTCCACTTAGCTCCTCCCAGAACTTATTGTTTGGCTCCTTCTTTAGTGCCTAATTGGCCACAGGAATATTGAGGAGCTGTGAATCAATCTGTAAGATCAATAGTCATCTGCATGAGATAGACAGGAACCTTGTACCACCATAGGCGTAAGCTGCAGCTTCATCTGTGTCCTCACACTAGGTCTGCATTTGCTGGCTCTTAGCCAGGGAGCACTTTGCACCAGACAGTAGACTGCACACCCTGAAGCTGCAGGAAGAGCGTGGCCAGAGGTGGGCTGAGCTTTGAGGGACTTCATAGCTTCACTCCAGGTGGGGGTAAGAACAGGAGGTAATAATGGCTAAGGCTTGTACACACACACACACACACACACACACACACACACACACACACACACACACGGATTAACCCTTTAATCTTTACCACAATGTGACACCAGGTCAGCATCTACTTATCATCTTCATTGTGCAAATATGCAAATAAGATGATAAGCTCATCAGAACCTAAAGCAATCTAATAATGAAGCCAGGACTTGTCCCTTGCTTCTGTGTGCTTGTGTGAGTTCTACTTTACATCCTCCTTCTGATGTGTTCCTTAGTTTAAGGGCAGGTACCACAGGGTTCTCACTGTGCCCGCTCTAACCTTGCCAGGAAGGTAGATGAGAATCTGAGGATGGCAGGCTTTGCCCTTGTGGCTGTGGGTGGTGGTCTTCTATCAGACTCAAAAGTCACCCCCCTAAGTCAACAACCTGTAGCTGAACCTGGTGTTAACACTACAGCCATGTCATACACTGGTGCCTCACTCATAGCTACTCAGGAGGCTGAGATCTAAGGATCTCTGTTTAAAGCCAGCTTGGGCAGAAAAATCTGGGAGATTCTTTTCTCTAGTTAAGCAGCTAAATGCTAGACTGGAGGCATGGCTTAAGTGGTAGAATGCCAGCCACAAATAAAAAAGCTCAACTGAAGAGTGTGAGGCCCCAATTTCAAATGCTGTTACTTGAATGTTTTCTGCACAACATGATGCACTAATGCCTGGCTGGCTAGGGCTGCACCTATGACTTATCATCACAGACCAGTAGTGCAAACAACACACAATTTTCCTGCCTACCTCTGAAGGCAGGAAGCTCAAGATCAAGGTGTGGCCAGAGTTTATTCTCATTGAAGCCTGTTGTTGACTTGAAGACAAAGATGGTGTTCTCTCCGTGTCCTCATAACATCTTCCCTCTGGGAGTTTCTCTGTACTGATTTCTTCTTGTTTTAAAGATACTGGTCATTGGGTTAGGGCCCACTCTTGTGACCACATTTAACTTAATAATTTCTTTAATGACCTCATCTGTGTAATGCATTCTGAATTTCCTGGAGGTTCAGATTTCAGAACATGCATTGGAGGGACCACAGTTCTACCCATATCAACTACTATGTTAGCCCCAAATAGCTGAAAATGAGGGTGAAGCACACATATTATACTATGTGGCAGCACAGGGCAGTTCCCGGGGCTGTCCAGAGCCCGGATCCCACTGTACGCCTGCACCCTGCACTCCCGCCCCCAGAGGGTTTTTTTCCCTAAATTCTGCCATGGGCCCTTGCTGTCCAACCCCTGCAGTGATCAGGAGTGATGTCACCGTTTCCTCTGTGTCCTTTCTGTGTCCAGTCTTTTCCTGATGATGTCTTCCATTCTTGCCCCAAAGTTGTTAGAGAGGTGACAGCTCTATAAGTGGTCCCTTGGACAAAGCTGAGAATTCCCATGAGGCATGCTTTCACCGGGGACAAGCCAGGGCTGCAGTTTTCCTATGCAGCTCTGAGATTGAGGGTTTCTGTATCTTACCCACTCCTTCCATTCCCCCGTGCACCTCTCAACTTGCACCTGACAGTCAAACAGTTTTGAATATATGTGCATACATGTGTGTGTGCGCATGCTCACACTGAATGAGAACGAAACCTGCCTTAATGCTTTAGCTATGTACAAAATTTTGGACCTTTGGAGACCATTTGTAATAAGCTCAATATTTGTTTTCTCCTTCTCTGTGTTTGTTAGTGTTGAGGAGATGTTTCATATGCACAGGGTTGTAAATGTTCCTCTGAAATCACCGTTATTCAGGCTGCTCTAATGTAATGAATTCTATCCATCTTAGAGTATGCCATGTTGTCACCATCTTCTTGTGGCTAATGGGACTTCTGAGGAAACTGAGCCCAAATATTAACCATTAACCACAGATTGCACTGTAGACATTCCAGGCAGAAGGGCCCTGGAGGCTGCTCCTGAGCCTGGCTGCCTTTATGTTTTGCTTACACTTATTTTGCTCAACCCGTACAAGAGTTCTTACATTGTTTGAATAAGATGCTGAATCAGTTTAGTATGCCTTTTTAACCATGATTTTTAAAATAGCGTAAAATGCCCAGTAGTAACGTTCATTTCAGTAGTATCAAATATATTTACATAGGTGTGGAGCAGATCTACAGGAGTAAGAAGTTATCTTCCAACTCTGACATTGTGAATTCATTAAACAGGTTCCTTTTGTCCTATTCCCAACCACTGGCACCACAATTCTATTTTCTAATTAGAGCTTAACTACGTGAGGTACCTTGTGTAAATGGAATAATGCAGTATTTCTCAAATGTTTTCAGGGATCATGCACTGGGCCATGTGCAGTGGCTAAGACCTTTAATCCCAACTATTCAAGAGACAGAGTTCAAAAGGATCACAGTACAAGTCAAGCCTGAGCAAAAAGTTGGATAGACCCTAATCGCAAGCACAGTAAGCTGGCTGTGGTTCTGACTACTTATGAGAAATAAGTAGAAGGATCACTTTCCAAACTGGATCAGGCAAAAACTCAAGACTGTTTGATAAATAACTGAATTGGAAAAATAAGAGATGGGGGCTGGGAAGGTGGCTCAGTGGTAGAGCTCTTGCCTTGCATGCCTGAGGCCCTGGGTTCAATTCCTCAGCACCACATAAGCAAAAAGAAAAAAGCCAGAAGTGGCGCTGTGGCTCAGGTGGTAGAGCGCTAGCCTTGAGCTGAAGAGCTGAGGGACAGCGCCCAGGCCCAGAGTTCAGGCCCCATGACCGGACCCAAAAAAAAAGAAAAGAAAAATAGGAGATGGCTGGAGACACCTAGCAATAATTCAGCCCTGGTACTTCAGAGAAGGAGAGGGAGAAAGATGGGGGAGAGGGGATATTCATATTACCATGTAATAATTCTCTTTAAGGCTGACTAATATTCCATTGTAGTATAAACTGCATTTACCTTATCTGGGCATTTAGGATGTTTCCATTTTATGAGATCAGATGAGATCAGGTGTGTTCAAGGTGGTATGACCAGACGATGTTTCCATTTTTGATCGTCACGGATGTTGCTGGAATAAGCATAGGTATGCACATATCTCTGTGAGACCCTGTTTTTAGTTCTTCAGGAAACAGGTGCAGACATGACCTTTTATTTTAGGGAAAGGGAGTAATTCAACCTGTGTTGCAGGTTCTTGTCACTGAAACTCTAGAGATGGAGTGACCTTATTTACCCCAAACAAGTCTCATCTGAGTTCTTGAACCAATCATTGCAACCAAGAGGCAACCACGTATCTATTGGTTTAGGCCAAAATGCACAAACCAATCAGCAGCAAGGCTGAGATTTCCTTTTCTGATTGGGTGATCAGGATTTATCACCTAGACAACTAGGCTACTGTCTAAGGAGGAGAGGAAGGAAAGGATGCTGAGACATAACAGGATAAGGGAGCTAGCCAGAGTCAGGCTACACAGACTTATATCTTGATTCGGTTACTTGAAACTAGCTTAACGTTTCTGTGCCAGTTTCTTTTTGTTGAAAGCCAAAGTGTTTTCAGAATTGCACACACAAATACATGTAGAACAATGACCAGCATCAACAAATCTTAATTATTATGAAGTTGGCCACAATTTAAAATACCTCTGTACCATTCCTGGCCCTCATACCTTGTCTTTCCCTGATGTCCCCAGACCCATGGTATCACGCTAGTATATGTTCCCTAACATAGTCAAACTGAAAAGATGGAGTAATTCAAGCCATAATTTTTTAAAAAGTAGAAAAGTTAAGATTCAGTCATCAAGCTTTACAGCAAGCATTTAATTTCTGTCTTTATACTCTCTTCTAATTGATTCTGTGCTTTTTCTACCATTATCCTTTAGGATGTTAACTCTGCATATTGCCATTAAGAGATCTCTTTAGATGTATCTTTGACAGCTCATAAAAATGAAATATCCTACCAGGCACTAGTGGCTTATATATATAGCTACTCAGGAAGCTGAAATGTGAGGATCACAGTTCAAAGCCAGCCTGAGCAGGAAAGTCTGAGAGACTCATATCTCCAGTTAACCACCAAAAAGCCAGTGGAGCTGTGGCTCAAGTGGTAGAGCACTAGCCTTGAGCAAAGCCCAGGGACAGCACCAAGGGCCTTAATTAAAGTGCACGCACGCATGCACACACACACACACACACACACACACACACACACACACACACACACACACACACACACACAATGTCCTACAATTGTGGAGGCCTTCTACTTATTAGAGGGTCTCTGTTGGGACCCCCTCCTGCTGTGACAAAGGCTTCTGGATGGGTCCTGTTTCTGCATGTGTCCTATTATCTTTCCCCATGGGTCTGGTACTTCCTCCAGGCTAGCTAAGAGGAAGCTAGCCTACCCACTTCCCTGTTGGAGCTTGTGGAACCTGTGACAGAGTTTCAGAGCTGCCTCAGTGAGTCTTGAGTTATTGCCCAGCTAGGAAGGAGATTATTTCACTTCTAGTCCCTGTAGGTCAGCAAGTGCCCATAAGCCATGTGTTGTCTGGGATACTTTGGCTAATATGGCTGCTTTTAAACTGGCCCTAAAAAATTTGATTGAGGTTCTTGGAGTGTTTCTCATTGGCCAATGAAGAGAAACCACCAGTGCTAATTGGAAGACTTTCCCTGAGTTCCAGCAGGCAGACCCATTGCCTGACACAGAGCTGAGGACTGGAGCCTTTACTCTGCAGTCTCTCTGTGATGCAGGGTCTGACCCCCTGTTCAGAATCATGCTAAGAAGTAACTGTACCTTCCAGAAAGTTTCCTTGGAAATGGCTCCTACCACCTCTCACAAGATAAATCAGAAAGAAAAGAAAGGAGGTGGGAGGGGGAAGAGAAAAGGGAAATGAGGGACCTACATAGAATGGAAGGGAGAAAGAAGAGGAATGAACTTTGTCATCATCCTGCTAGGTCAGCTGTTAGGGTTGCACACTGGGAAATCTAATTTGGGGAGGAATTAAACCACTGCAAAATGTATGTTTCATTTCTGAACAACTTCAAACCATGAGAAAGATAATGGAGGGTTTCTCTTTTTTTTTCTTTTCTTAATAAGGACATTTTATTCCTCCTACTGTTTCACCCTGATGTCATATATACTAGCCATTCTTCAATATCCACAGTGGTCACTATCAGACTGGATATGGGAAGCTCAAAACTCTTATAGAAAATGGCATCATATTTGCATAAAACCTACATCTTCCCTCCCCTTGCAAACTTTAAATTATCTCTAGATTCTTTACTCAGTCCAATACAAAACAATACGATAATACAACTAGTTGTATTATTTGGAGAAAATGACCAGAAAACGTGTCCATGTTTAGTATAGATACAGTGTGGTTTGTAGTGTTTTTGAGCCACACTATTTGAATCCATGGATGTGTAATCACCAGTATGGTGGGCTAACTGGATATCTGTCTGTCTCTCTCTCTCTTTCTCTCTCACTCTCACTCGTGCGCGCGCGAGTGCACACACACACACACACGTTTATGTGGAGAGAGGGAGAAAAAGGGAGGGAGGAGGGATGAAGAGAGAGAGAGATTAACTCATGGAATTTTGAAGACCATGAAGTCTTGCCTTCTGTATGTTGGAGACACCAGCAATGTGATCCAGTCTAGTGTGAAGACAGGAGGGTGAATGTCCCTGTCAATCAGGGAGAGCAGTCTCACCTCTTTTTGTTGTATTTATACCTCAGCAAATGTTTGCTGCCCACCACACAGCTCAGGGCAATCATATAATCTATCAAGTCAAATACTGATCTCTTCCATAAACAGCTTCACAAACACCCCTAGAAATGTCTCAGCCCTATCAGGTTGACACATCAGGAGTCTACCCTTTTGTCAGTTTGGCAGCCACACGTACATCTCTAAACCACTTAATCTTCAAATAAAGATACAAACAAGGTCATAATCACAAGTAACAGGATACTGCTACCTGCATTATAATTAAAAACACAGGAGTGGGGCACCAGTGGCTCACACCTGTAATCCTAGCTACTAGGGAGGCTGAGATCTGAGGATCTCTGTTCAAAGGCAGCCTGGGCAAGAAAGTCTGTAAGACTTATTTCCAGTTAACCACCAGAAAACTGGAAGTGGTGCTGTGGCTCAAGTGGTAGAGCACCAGCCTTGAGCTGAAGTGCTGAGGGACAGTGCCCAGGCCCAGAGTTCAAAACCCACAACTGACATAAACAACAACAAAAAAAATAGTAATACCTTTGTCCAGGAGACACAGCAAAATTGTTTTTTAATTTCCTGATACTCCATAACTTAAATACTGTGGAGTACAATTAATAATATCTAAATACAGACAGGAAGTCAATTTGTGTTTTAGGAAATAAGAGAGAAAAGAAACAGATGATCACAGACAGACAGACAGACAGACAGATAGGCTACATTTTATTTGTATCTATATAATTACATAGATCTATGTATATCTATATTTTCTATTAATCTATGTATATCTATAACTTTTTATATCAATAACTCAATAGACATTTGTGACAAAGGAAATATGAAAATTATAGTTATTTCAGTAAATGATCCCTAGACATAGTTGGGATTCATAAGTGCTTTCATCTGTTGTCTGTTCTTCTCCCTTGGCCTTAGCAAGAACCCCTGCTTGTCATGATTCTTTGCTTTATGGGATGACCTTCATCTCTAGAGGGTCTGGACCATTAGTTGTCTGCCTGGAATATGTTGGAGTTCTTCCACTGACCTTGATCACTGATCTTAGTACCAAAAGGTGCCCTAAAGGATTCTCTGTGCTCCACGCCTGCTCTCTTTCCCCTCCCTTGTGGAGTGGTAAACCAGTTTCCCTTTGGCAGTCTGGTCCAGTCACCCAGCCAGCACTGGAACTCCTTTCTTGTCCTGTTGACTTAGAAGCATCAGGATTCAAAAGTGTCCAGGTGGCAACCTTCCAGTCCAGTGAAATCCTTGTGTGTCTCCTGGTGGAATCCTTCCTTTTTCTGGAACTAAGAGCTTTAGACCAGAAGAATACAAGGCAATTGGATCAGGAAGTAAAGATTGTTCCAGTGAGTCACTAGTGGTGATAGTAATTGATACTACCCCAGTTCCACCCTTCTATATTGGATATTAACTGAGAGTATATGTGACTTCTTGGAGACCTTGTCTAGCCATGCCAGACATTGCCCTGGAACTGGTGCTGTCACTTGTATCTTCAACTGATCACCCTACATACAGTTCTACAGGATAGTGGCAAACATGGTAAGACCATGTTCCATAAGCCACTAGCTTCTTGGTTCCTTGCTAAGTCTCACCCACACTTTGGATCACTAAAGAGGCTAACATCTAGCCCATTAAATATTTTTACCTCCACCATTTCCTGGTCTTCCTTTTAGGAACTGACACCTTTCAGGGCCCTCCTCTTTTCCACACCCCCTCCCTCCACAGTCCTGGGTCATGGAGATGGGTCTTTCCTAGGGATAGTCTGAAGATTGCAATTGCTGAAATGCCCAAACAATCAAGTTTGTTCTTAGATGTGCTGACTCCTAAGAAATTGTGGTTCCTAATGATTATAGCTGCCTACAACCTGATAGCAGATCAAAATAATGATAAAGCATATCACAATAATAAACCCACACTTACATTGTCCAGGCTATTCCAGGTGCAGGCCCCAGACTTTTTTTGTGTTATCCATCTGTCTTTCTGTCTCTGACCCTCACCTCATCACTGCTCTTAAAGTGGTTACTTTTTCCCTCTATTTCCATGTTACATTTTGAGAGACAAGCATACTGAAGACCCCAGCTAGGCCAGCAGTGCTAAACATAGTCATTTAAATTGTCATGACAAATGGATGTAGAAGAACTTGTCTTGAGCCTGTTGCTATAAAGTGAATACATAAAGATGATAGTGAGGTGCTGAATGTGATTTCCTTCACACATCTTTGGAATGTGGTTACACATATAACCTAAAAGCTTCTAAAAATGAAAATTTTATAAGAGACCAGAAGAAAACAACCAATGTAAACCATTCTTATCTTATGGATGATTATTTTCAATCTAATTGTTTGCATTCTCCTTTATATATAAATATTTATTTATTATAAAAATACTGTACAGAGGGGTTACAGTTACATGAGTAAGGTAATGAGTACATTTCTTACCCAGCATTGTTACCTCCTCCTTTGATTTTCCCCTACCATCCCTTTCCTCCCCAACTCCTCCCTTCCCCCACCCAAGTTGTAAAGTTCATTTTCAACATAATGTCTTGTACATCCCATTGTTACAATTGGTCATAATGTATCCTTATTTCAGCATTTTGTTATTTCCCTTCCCCTCCCCAAATAAGAAAAATGTATATACAAGATGCAGGGCACCGGAATCAAATACAGTGAAAACAGGCATTCTCCTTTCTATACAAGATGTTAAAATAAATAACTTTTATTTTAAAAAGCACCCTCACCCCAAGAAAAAATTCTAGTAGGAAAAACTTGGTAAAATTTGGTGGTAGTGTAGATGTCTCTAAATCTGAGTGGAATAGAAGAAATAATGGCCATCCTCTTAGGAAAGGGAGGGAAAGGGAAAGGTCTTGCTTCCTTAGGAGATGACATCCAACCTCAAGTCTCTGGGACTGACCCTAAAAACCTAGGGCTGGACCTCACATCCCATACAGGTTATTTTGGGTATTGGTGAGTTTTGCTGAGGTGAGTGTTTTCTGGCCAATAAAGCCAAGTTATTTTGGGCCACCATAATTGTGAGTTAGACAGGTGGTTTGTGTGTGAAACGTTTAATTTACTGGCTGTGTAGTCTGTTGACTTTGGATAAGGCTAGAAACAATTCTATACAAGTTTCCCCCAAATGATGGGCTCAGATGCTGATCTTGTCATTGTTACAAGCAGATACACATAAGTTGGCTGGACGTGGGGAGGAGGGCTCCATGGGAAAATCATGCTCTGACTTTTCATTGTCTTTGGGCTAACCACTCTACTAGAGTGTAAGTGGCCTTTAGGTAGTAATTTTGCTGCATATGCATGAGTGTGTCTCAGAAGAACACAATATATATGCAGTTACTAGTCATTTAGCTTTTCTCTACTCTCCTTTTATGGTATATTAGCACTTTGTGGTTTCTAAAATTATTGAGAAGCAAACGGTCTTGAAACAAGCACCCTTTTTGAAAAGATATTTAAAATAATATATGTTACTCATTACTCTGGACCCAGCTCACAGATTGAGTAAATACTCTTCATAAATTTGCTTCTTCCATTTCTCCTAAGCTTTAGATAGTTTATACCAACAAGAAGGCAAAAGTAGTAAATTGGCCAGGTAAGCTGATAGGGCTGTGGCTGTAGATATGGGTCTCAAGATAGAAATATAAGACACAGAAGATTCAGATTTTAACTCTCATTGGGAAGGGCTTATTTTCCCCTAGTGCTTTTAGATATGCTTTCTCAATAGCTTTATGGCATCATGGGAAGGTAGACAGAAAGCTAGAGCAGCAAACATTGATGGTCCCTGAGATATGGAGTCCAAAAGCCTAAAGATGTTGGTGGGGCTGTGCTCCTGACACTAGGAGAGGATCACTTCTTGCCTTTTCTAGCATCTGGTAGCTTGCTTTGTAATGCCATGCCTTCATCACACAAGAGACCACTAAAAATGTCAGTTACTTTGTCAAAAATGGAAAACCCAATGTGCTCATAAGGAAGCCTTTTGTATTGGATAAGATATCCCAGACCCCAAGCACCATATTTTACTATGCCTAGTACGGGAAGAACACACACATATGCATAAGTGCCTGAGGTTTGCTACAGAGCAGAGAGAAGGATTTAGTTCCTTTTCTTGAAATGCAAAGATTTATTTCTATAAAAAAAAGATTTATTTCTAAACCCTGATGAAACTGGAGGTAACTCCTTGTATATATCTTCAACACTAATTATATTTATAAAAGAGTCTAAAAGATGGAATTTGTTTTTACTTTAAATATAACCCACTTGTGCCTAAGACGTTTAAAAGGAAACACCTGAGATCTCAGAAATGTATGTGATTGGAGGAGGCGAGAAGGGGAGGGGCTAACCTTTCTGGTAACCAAGCTTGAGTTACCAGTGTAGGATCCTAGAGCACAGAGAAGGGAAGAAGGTTGTCACAAGGGAAATACACATCTGAGGAAAACTGAAGGATAAACTTCTATATTTAAAAATAAAATAAAAACACGGAGTGCATAATAGGTAATGATATCCAACACCATTTGTGTGTGAAATACAAAAATGTTCTTTATTTGGCCATTTCATATCAAAGCAAGCTCAAGAATTAAATGGGCAAACAGAGCAAACACAGGCCACAGTGGCTGTTCTCAGAACTGTAATGAAGAGAAGTGGTGATACTTTTTGTAGATTACTTGTTTCATGGTCATGACTCACCTCTTCACACCACATCTGAATCAGTCAATTCAAGATTGAGTCTCTTGGCAATTTGGCAAGTTCCAAACGTCAAATTCTGAGGTTTTGATTAAATAAAATTTATGTGTCTTTCCCCTTCCCCTCCACAAATTATACCGACATCAAATACAGTGAAAGCAGGGGTTATACTGTGGGGAGGGCCATACAAAGCAACAAAGAAATCATCTTATAAATGTGTTAGAAACAATCGGATGAAAGAAAAAAAACATTTGAATACATATTTTAGGGTTCATTTCCCTAACATCACCTTAGCTGACCTTTTCTGCTTGACTCAGACATATACTAGATATTGCAAATAAGGGAAACCATGGGACCTATGTTTCTTTGGGCCTGGCTTACTTCACTTAATATAATTTTTTCCAAGCCTTTCCAAATCGTTTAAATAGGGATACAGGTGGACCCATTGTAACAATGAGATGTACAAGTCGTTATGTTGAAAATGAACTTTATAACTTTGGTGGGGGGGGGGGGTGGGGAGGATTGGGTGAGGAGGGCGGGGGAGGATGGGAAGGGATGGGAAGGGGAAACAAAGGAGGAGGCTACAATGCTTGATAAGAAATGTACTCATTATCTTGCCCATGTAATTGTAACCCCTCTGTACAGTATTTTCACAATAAAAAAAATTCATGTGTCTTAATATACTAGACTACCTGAAGACAGGACTCCTATTTTGACAATTTCAGCTAAGGTTTTCTTCTGTTCTTGGCAGCAAGGACTGCCCTCTTTACCCCTGTCAACCCCTGTCAAAGACTGAAGCTCTTTTCTTAAAATACATTTTCAAGCTGGGTGCCAGTGGCTTATGCCTGCAATCCCAGGCAGAGATCTGGGAATCGTGGTTGAAGCCAGCTTAGGCAGGAAAATACATGAGACTCTCTATCTCCAAGTAATCCCCAAAAGCCACACATGACAGAGCTCAAGTGGTAGAGCACTAGCCTTGAGCACAAAATCTCAAGGACAGTGCCCAAGCTCAGGGTTGAGTCCCCAGGATTGGGGTGGGAGGGATTCAAATATTGAAATCCCTGGACAAATGTAACCAAGAAATTTGTTTCATTGGATGTGGGAGATGTTAAATTTAAGTGCAATTATTCTCAGTAAGATTCTAACATTTTCTTTCTTTTTAAAATTATTTTAAAATTATCTTCAAATAGTTGTACAAAGGAGTTTCATTTCAACATGTCAATTTATGTGTAGGATGCATCTCGATCAATGTCACCCATTCTAACATTTTCCTCCCACCCTCTCAAATATCCCAAATCCACCTGTACCTTCAAGGTACCTAGTTCCATTTTACATATGTACATTGAGTATGACTATATCCCCACCCCACCCCATGCCTCTATTCGCCTGGACCCTCTCCTTAACTCCCCTCTACTTAGACAAGACACATTTTAGCTTGTTGGTATTCATTTTGTTAAACTGTTAATTACTTAAAGAGATCGCATCCTGAGAATCTACCCTTACATAAGCCATGTTTTAGTCAGTTCCGTCATGTATCTATGCAAATAGCCCTGTATTTGTTTTTATGTATGTGTGTATTTTGATCTAACTTCTGTAAATGAAAGTAAACATGAACGCTTTGTCTCTCTGAGCCTGACTTATCTCACTCAGTATATTTTTTTTCCAGGGCTATCCCTTTCCCTGAAATTGATATTATTTTTCCTAAAATTCCCTTGTGTAAATACCAGTTTCTTGAGCCATTCATCAGTTTCAGGGCATCTGACTGTTTCTGTTACTTAGCTATTGTGAACATGGCTCCAGTGAACATGGATATTCAGGTACCTCCAATGTATTCTGACCTGAAACCTTCAATACTCAAGAGTGGTACCTAGGTCAGAGAGTAGCATGATTTTTGGTTTTCTAACTAATCTACATATTGACCTCCACAGTAGTAGCACCAATTTACATCCTCATCAACAGTGTGTATAGGTTCCTTTTTCTGCACATACTCACCAGCTTTTGTTCTTCTTCTTCTTGATGATGGCCATTCTGGTTAGAATGAAATGGAATCTCAATAAGTTTTGATTTATATTTCCTCCAGGGCCAGGGATTTTGAACATTTTAACATGATTGTTGGTCACTTGTACTTCTGAGAAATGTCTGTTTAGTTCCTTTGTCCATTTATTAATTAGGTTGCTGAATCGTTGGGGGTATAGTTCCTTGAGCTCCCTGTGTGTTCTGCTTATTACATCTTTGTCAGACATACAGTTGGCAGAGATCTTTCCCGTTCTGTAGGCTGGTTTGTTTTGGGGGTTGGAGTTTTTTTAAGTTTTTTTTTTTTTTTTTAGCTTAGAAACTATATCCTTTTTTTTCTGCAGACACTTTTAAGCTTGATGCAATCCCATTTGTCAAGTCTCTCTTCTATTTGCTAAATCCCTGGGATTCTCTTCAGGAAGTTCCTGTCTATGCCAGTGAGTTCTAGTGTTTCCCATAATCCTTCCCATAGTAGTTTCAAGATTTCAGGTCTTACATTGTAGTCTTTGATGTACTTTGAGTTGGTGTTAGTGAAAGAGAGAGATCCACAAAGTGAGAGACATAGATCCAATTTCAGTCTTCTGCATGTGGATGTCCATTTTTTCCAATACTATTTTTAAAGAGACTGTCTTTTTCAGCTCCATTGTAAAAAAGCAGATGGCTGTAGGTGTGGAGTTCATTTCTGGGTCTTCTAGTCTGTACCATTGGGTCTTCAAGTCTGTTTCTGTGTCAGTGCCAAGCTGGTTCGTTATTAAAGCTCTGTAGTGAAGTTTGAAGCCTGTAATTGTGATACCTCCAGGATTGCTTTATTTGCTTAGGATTGCTTCGGCTCTTTGGGGACCTTTTGCAGTTCCACATGGATTTTAGGTTTGTTTTCTCCATTTCTATGAAGGATGTCATAGCGATTTTGATAGTTAAAGCCTTGACTTTGTGGGTTGCCTTTAGCATTGTGACCATTTTCTTTCTTTCCTTTTAAACAAAGAAAAAAACTCTTGTTTGTTGTAGGCATATTCATAGTATTAATCTTGCCAGTCCATGAACATGTGAGGTCTTCCCACTTCCTGGAATTTTATTGTTCATTTTTTTAATTTTGTATTTCATTTCAGAGGTCCTGTATCTCCTTGGTTAGGACTATTTGTAGGGTCTTTGTTGTTATTTTGTTTTGTTTGGATATTGCAAACAGAATTCTCCTAACTCCTCCCTCCACATGGACATCGTTGATATGTGGGTTATCTACTGATTTTTGTGGGTTTATTTTTATATCTTGCTACTTCATTGAAATATCACTTCAGAATCTTTCTTTAGTGTTCTTTGGATGCAGGATCGTGTCATCTGAAAATAAGGATAGTTTGGCTTCTTCCTTCTCAGGTTTAATCATTTTTTAAAATAAATCTTTCTCCTATTGCTCTGACTAGGAATTTTAGTACTGTATTGACTAGGAGGGAAGAGAATGTGTATCCTTGTCTTGTTCTTGGTTTTACGGGAAGTTTTCAGCTTTTCAGCATTTAGTATCCTGTTGACTGTAGATTTGTCATATGTAGCCTTTATTTTGTTGAAGTATGATCCTTCTGTTCCTAGCCTGCTAATATTTCCTTGGTGGATATTAAAAAAAAACCAACCTTGATTCTTTCCTGGATTCTCGTGATCTATCTCATTTATTTTCCACATATACCATCAGGGATAGAGAACTGTTTTGTCAGTTGAGGCTTCATTTTTAATTTTCAGTGTAGGAATAATGGGAGTCACATGGCAGGGGGGTATGTGGATTAAATATTCATTTGAACAATGTAGAATGTCAAAGCCCAGCTTCCATGGTATGGTTTCCAAATCTCCATGTTGATCTGAACTAATGATAAATATCCAATCATCTAGTTACCTTGTTTTTGTTGTTAGTGGTGATGGTGGTGGGTGGTGTTTTCAGTCTTTTATTTATTTTTTTTAATTTTCAGGTAGTTGTACTAAAAAGTTGCCACTTAACAAAGCAGTTTATGAATGTATTATATCTTTATAAATATCATTTTCTTTTGCATTTTTAGCTCTTTAGGACCAAAATGCACTTGTCATTGCTATACAAGTGCTTTTTCACTGAACTAAATCTTCAACCCCTAAATATCCAGTAGCCTAGTAATTTAAAATATTGCTAAAGTCATGCCATTACCATAGATGAAGAAAACTAAAGGATTTGCTAAAGAACATACATAAAGTAAAATAGAACTTTTATTCCAAAGTGACTGAATCTAAGCACCAAAGCCAACATTTTGGCTACTATCTGTGACCCTGTGCAAATGTACTCAACCTAAGAAGCAAATTCTCTCTGTCCCTGTGGAACTTCACTTCGCCCCATCCTGGTCCTTGCATCCCATCCAGGACTGCTCTCCTTAGATCTGTCCAAAAGTGAGGAAACAGCGATGCTCCTCTGTGCAAAAGAAACCCACTTCCTCTCATAGCCTCCATCCTCATTCAAACAAATCAAAGGTAGCCAACAATCTTCTTTAAAAATGCCTAAAAGAGAGACAACAAAGTGATCAAAGGAATTAATCCCAAAGGAAATAGTTATGTAGGACTTAGGAAAGAGTGCAGAACATTAAAATAATACTTTTAGTCATTGTCTCTGAAAATTTCAGTAGATTATCATGTACATAAAATAAGAGCAGACTATTAGTGAAAAATAAACTAGAATGAAGACATTTATGGAAATTAAATATTTATACATTTAGAAACTTTTCCTTTAATTTTTCTCCCTTCCTTCCTTCCTTCCTTCCTTCCTTCCTTCCTTCCTTCCTTCCTTCCTTCCTTGCTTCCTTCCTTCCTTCCTTCCTTTCTCTCTCTCTCTCTCTCTCTCTCTCTCTCTCTCTCTCTCTTTCTTTCTTTCTTTCTTTTTGGAGCACTGTCCCTGAGCTTTATTTGCTCAAGGCTAGCACTCTACCACTTGAGCCATAGCTCTACTTCTGGCTTTTTTGATAGTTTGTTAGAGATGAGAGTCTCACTGACTTTCTGCTGGGGCTGGCTTTGAACTGCGATCCTCAGATCTCAGCCTCTGAGTAGCTAGGATTACAGGCATGAGCCACTGGTGCTCAGCTTAGACACATTTTCTTAAATATTTGTTTTTGTTTTTTGAACTACCATCCCATTATACTCTGAAACCCAGAATACCTTAAAATCATGATCCTTTTACCTCAATCTCCATAGTGCTAGGATTATAGATGTATACCACAATGCCTAGTATTGGCTAAAAGTTTTGGTATCCTCAGGTAAAACAAGGACATCTTAAAACCCTCTAAAGGTAAATTATAGGAACATTTTTCATTCTACCATACAAGTTCACTCCTACAAAGAAAGATGCTAAGTAGAAGTTTAGAATACAGTCTCAAGGAGAAAGATTGTCATCTGAACCGTACTTTGATTTAGCCATAGTCAAAGTCAAGGAAGAGGATTAAATGGAGCCAACCTTTTGTCACGAGATAATTGTGAGAGAGCATATCCTCAAAGTGTATTCCTTGAATATATCCAGAGTTGGACTATATGCAAGTGTGTAGTCTGAATA
Source organism: Dipodomys spectabilis (assembly GCF_019054845.1). Taxonomy (NCBI): domain Eukaryota; kingdom Metazoa; phylum Chordata; class Mammalia; order Rodentia; family Heteromyidae; genus Dipodomys; species Dipodomys spectabilis. The sequence goes on along the minus strand of NW_024870769.1, from coordinate 10,650,925 downwards.
GAACAAATAAATTGAAGAAACACAAAGATATATGTTATGCAAAGCTGTCGAATTATTATAATTTTCCAGCAAAGGTGCTTACTATAATAACAACATAAGATAAATACATGTACAAAGTCAGGGAAAGTTAGACATTGATTAGGCAAGATTCATTCTTTAGTTTCAAGAAACAGAAGTAATATCTTAAATGCCTTAATCAAGGTAGCTATTCATGGGTGTTCATGTACTTGGGAATTCTTGAAGACAAATCTTTATTATGAACATGAGTGGTTCCATGAACTGAAAGTCATCTTAGAGCTGTGTTCCTTTGCAGCCAGTAGAAAACCACTGTTCAAATGACAACCATTTATCCACAACTCACCCCAAACCATCTAATCTGGACAACAGGACTGACTTTTCCAGTAGTTCTAATGCAAAAGTCCTAAGAAGGTTTTAATTGGCCTAGTTTAAGACACGTCTGTCATTGAACCTATCACTGTATTCATGTGTTTTCAGACTGGCCTCATTTTCCTTCACCTGTTGCTTTCCCTCTGTGGCTCAAGATAGTTAGGAGCAGATAGCCCCTCTCAGATTATTGAGACATAGGTTAACCATGAAGAAATGGCATTTATTTAGCATAAACAGGGAGGGACAAAGTGCTGGAAAGATAAAAGTAAGAGTTGTGTGTTTTTTAAAGAGAATAGCAGAAGGAACAGAGCCCTGTCTCTTAAGTGGGAATTTTCTCTAATAGGTAATAATTTTCTTCTAATAGGTACACTAAGATCCTTGTACTAAAGTTATGGTTCAGATGGGAAAATAGGGATCATTTGATTCTGGAAATATATAACCTAAGTCGATATTTTGATCCTTAAATGCATTCCAAGTTGCCATCCTGTTACTCCTTGAAAAGACATGAATATGAGCATAACAAAGCTCTGCAGCAAGCAGTGTTCTTGAAGGGGCTTTGGGGATTTTTTAATTAAATATGTTTTTTATTGTAAAGATACTGTACAGAGGGGTTAGAGTTACATGAGTAAAGCAATATGTACATTTCCTATCGAGCATTTGTTCCCCCCCCCCCCTTTGAGGATTTTTGACAAGCACATTCGTATACAGTGCTAACTAGTGCCCCTCAGGCTAACGAGATTGTAATTTGGGAGTACAATAAACAAGTCCACTTCACTCTGAGAAAACTATCCCTGAGGGGTTAATGAGAGGGAAAGAGGATAGCAAAGTTTGGGACCACTAATCAGTGCAGAATCCACATAGTGCTGATGGCACGGGGCCTCTCCCAAGCCAGTTCTAAATCTCAACTGTGCATCCTCTCTCCTGAACATGTGCATAGTCAATTCACAGCATGAGACCCTGGGATTTCAATTCCTTGCCAGTATCTGGGACTTCGCAGACAGTTTCACATGTCTATGCTTCTGTGCATCTTTGATGGGACTCTTCTTCTCCACCTGCCAAAATCATGAGTCTTCCAAGATCTGGTTCAATAGTCAGCTCCCAGGCTCCTGTAATAAAAACAAATACCCCACTTTTGAATGCTCATGGCATTCTCCATGAATCCCACAACCAAACTTAAATCAGCAGAAATATACTGTGTTTCTCTATAGATGAAAATTAGGATGTGTATTTCCTGAGACTTTCCCAGGGAATCCCTTTCCAAATGCCCTGCCTCCACATGTATGATTCCCAGAACTCTGATGTACCTGTGAACATTCCATGTCACCTTCTCATTGGCAGGGTTTTGCAGATGTCCTTCTTCCTCACAAAGACAGAAATGCCCCTTATGCAGTGGGAATCTCACTGGGCATTGTTCCCTGAGATGGACAAATCTTACTCTCAGTGCCTAACAAGACAGGTAGGAATATTGGTGTAAAGGTGGAGTAGACAAATAACTAGCGTCCTGGTAGCAAATGCTTTTGAACGTCAGGTAGTTTTCTGAGGATTTTTTCCAAACTCAATTGACAAAAAGGCATAACTGAGCTGTGTGATTATAAATCACTAAACACAATCTTTGTGGCAGATCAGTTAAGTGATTTTTGGCATATAATAAAAAGAGTTTTTAAAATTGAATGGATTGATGTAGCTATAGCAAAATTCAATTAATTCACTTCTACTTACTTACATGAACAAGGATTTCTGGTGCTTATATATTATAAGAATAAAAGATGAACTGAATTTATGCCAAACCCTGTTTCATACGAGCAATAAGGGCTCCAGTCATTTCTAAGGAATTAATTTTTTAAAAGCCTCACTTAATTCATTAAAAGATGCATTTCAATGACATTCTTTTTTTTGTTTAACAGATGTCAAATTCTCTGGTAGATTTTTGCAGCTGAGAATATAATTCAGTAGTTGGTAGAGTATATGTATATTGCTCTGGGTTTGATCACAGGCACCAAACACACACACACACACACACACACACACACACACACACACACACACACACACACACACACACACACACACACAGAGTTACGTTTGTTGGCTAGTACATACCACAATGTTCTTTGATAACAATAGGAATTTAACACTACTGCCTTCTTGTGATGGCAAATAAAGATTAAAATTTAACATACAATCATATTTTATTAAAAATATCTGGGGGCAGTATTGAATTTGAACTCAGGACTTCAGACTTACTAGGCAGATATGCTACTATTTGAGCCATGCCCCCAGTTGTTTTTACTTTTTTTTAATTTGTCAAATAAGGTATCACTTTTTGCCTGAGTCAATCTGGACTACAACCCACGTGGTTAAGCTTCCCACATACTTGGGATGGTAGAGAAATGCCTCCGTGCCAAGCTTTTTATTGATGGAGAGTCACACAAACTTTTTGCCTGGGTTGACTTCAAACCATGATCCTTTGATCTCAACCTCTGGTGAAATCAAGATTACAGACAATAAGCTACCAGCATGCCTGAGTATACAAAAAGATTAGATTGATTTGTATATATTTATATATACGTAAAGAAAAATGTGTTTTATATATATATATATATATATATATAAAGAAAAAGATTAAGATTCTGTTAGGATGCAGGATGGAAATAAATTCATGGAAGAAGACATGGTCTAAAACTCTGCCTTCAGAACTGTAATTCTTGCGTTTTTACATGAAGGGTGCTGAGCATAGAAACGCAGTGATATTCTGATGGTTTAAATTGTTTTTTAAGATGTAGATTTTTATAAAAATACTAATATTTACAACAATAGATCTGCTGTGCTCCTGTTGCAACCATTTTTACCCATGATAGCAATTTACAAATGTTCATTGAAAGTGTAAGAGAGAATATGGTTGTTCCAAATTATTTTGGGGCTATGTAACGTATTGAGATGCATCGTGTTAGTTGACGTCACTAGACCAGAAGGGCTTTCCCATTTTCCCGCACCTACAACATAGAGCACTATGAGGCTGTGACGAAGGGCAGGTGTGC